>NC_090181.1:1615416-1705416 GCF_024679245.1 Pseudorasbora parva
AACGCCACGAGAATAGTTATTGTGCACAAAACTCTGATATAATAAACTCTGATATAATAAACTCTGATATAATCCGTTAAAGTGTTGAGGTTGTAGATGCAGACTTTGTCCTCACCAGCAGGCGGCGCTGTGCTGTCATTCATCAGTCCGTGTCTGGATAATCATCATTCTGTGTGTGTGTGTGTGTGTGTGTGTGTGTGTGTGTGTGTGTGTGTGTGTGTGCAGGGCAGTTTTCACTTCAGCACTGCTAAACTCCAGCAGTACGTGTATGAGACCGTCACTAGGATATTCAGACGTCATGGTGAGTGTTACACGCGCACACACACACACACACACACACACACACACACACACACACACACACACACACACTGCCCCTAAACCTACCCATCACAGGAAACATTCTGCATTTTTCCTTTCTCATAAAAACTCCTCCTGTGTGATTTATAAGCCTTTTGTAAAGTGGGGCCATGGGTAATGTCCTCATATTTCACCCTCTCCTGTAATACCTGTGTCATACCCATGGCATTACACACACTTGTGTCCTCATATGTCACAAAAACATGCCCACACACACACATACACACACACACACACACACACACACACACACACACACACACGGTCCCCTTTCTCTGCCTTCAGACTGATCCCTAAACTCTGCTATATATTATATTATATTATATTATATTATATTATATTATATTATATTATATTATATTATATTATATTATATTATATTATATTATATTATATTGTATTAATTATATTATATTATACATTTTCACAGCATCATTTATATCAGTCTATTTTTATAAATTTTATAACATATATATATATAATTATAATATATTACTTATATTATATTCATTATATAAAACATCATTTTACAAACAATTTTAATTTTTACAGCATTAAAACATCCCGGGGCCTATTGTAGTATTATTGTTATTATTATTATTAACTTTCACAATATTAAAATCATACAGACCTTTAATATAACATTATAAATTAATTATTTTAGTTTAGATTATATATTAGATTATAAATTAATTGTACAAGTATAATTCATTATAACAGTAAATTATATACATTTTATTATATTTATTATATTGTTACATTAATTATATTATATTATTTAAATTATATTTTTATATTAATTAATTATATTATAAAGTAATTGGACAAGTATTAATAATTTTAACAGTAAATTATATTATATGTATTATATTATATTAATTATATTTATTCTATTAAGTTATTATAATATATTCTAAATTAATTGAATAAGTATTATATAAGTATATGAATTAAATAATTTATATTGTTATTTTAGTTATATTATATTATAATTTAATTGTTGAAGTATTATTAATGTTACCAGTAGAGCACAGCCTCTTGTGTCTCGCTGCTTTCATAACCAGTTATGATGTGCTGATCATCGCTCATCTTAACCTCAGAGGTCAGAGTTCGTGGGTTTATTGTCCTGAAGCGCAGCTCACGTGACGCTCAGGGGTCAAAGGGCATGAAATGCAGCCGTGACGCACGCGTTTATGAGCTCAATAAATGTCAGAGGGAAACATGTCTGGTATTGTTTGTGTTTATGGTGGATTATAACGCTGGTGTACTGCGGCGCTGAAGGGAAGATATGTTCTCTAATATCCTGGGAAGACCAGCCGCATTTGCCGCATATTTTGTTTGTTTTTTCGGATTGCGTAACGATGTAAAGGCAGAAATGTGAGGTGGAAAAAGCTACTCTTAATGTGAACTCGTTAAACTGCAGTCAAACTCGCCTTTGGACTTATTTAAAGAGACAGTACACACTTTAAAGAAAGACACAAACCGTGTGGATCTCATTTAATGTGTTGACACACATTCACACTAAATCTAATAAATAAAACAAAACAACAACAGTTTTTAATTAAATATTTGGCTGGAAATTACATGAACCGGTCTTCTGAGTGAATCAAATGAATCGCTGAATCATTTTTTGTTTTCTAATGATCCAGTTTGCTAAACAGAATCATGTTAGTTAACCAACAACACTGGTAAAAGTTTGCAGAAGTGTAGTATTCGGCTACTACTCTACACAGTGTGGACTTCTGTGAACATTGAATAATGATTACCAAAATATGGACCTTTGGGAACATTATTGAGTAATGAATCAAATGAATCATTTGATGAGTCTTTTTGAACTGGTTCAATGAAACGAATTTTCTAGAATGTATTAAACTAAATAATTGTGTTAATTAACCAACAACACTGGTAACAGTTTGCAAAAGTACAGTATTTGGCTACAATGCTACAAAATATGACTTGATCTGATGAATCAAATGAATCGATGAATCGCTTTTTTTCCTGAATTATCCAATTGGCTAAATTGAATCACTTTGTTGGTTAACCAACATACAACATCGTTAAATTAAGTTTGCATAGTTGGCTACTACCGTACAAAATATGGACTTCTGGACACACTATTGAATAATGAATCAAATGAATCATTTGAGTGTTTTGAACTGGTTCATTAAAATGTACTTTCTGAATGATACAATTTGCTAAACTAAATCCTGTGGTTAGTTAATTAAAAACACTGTAGCTTAGTAGCCAAATACTTTTGCAAAAAAATGCACCAATATATGGACTTATGGGAACACTTTTGAGTAATGAATCAAATGAGTCATTGGATGAGAATCATTAACAGTCTTTTGAACTGTTCACTGAAATGAATTGTCTGAAAGATCCGATGTGCTAAACTGAATCATGTTGGTAGTGACTGAACAACACTGGTAACGTTTGGCTGGTTACAGTATTCGGCTACTACACTACAAAATATGTCTTATGGGAACACTATTGAATAATGAATAATATGAGTCATTTCATGAGTCTTTTAAACTGGTTCATTGAAATGAATTATCTGAAAGATCCAATGTGCTAAACTGAATCATGTTGGTAGTGACTCAACAACACTGGTAACGTTTGGCTGGGTACAGTATTCGGCTACTACACTACGAAGTTCATTATCAGTGGGTGCGTTTACATGCACACCATTAAACTGATAACTCAAAAAATCAGCTTATTGAAATAACCAGTTTTCCCCGTTTACACGCAAACCAGTAAACTGACAATGCAAGTAAACCGAGTTTACATGACTTTATTAACAAACCGGGTTATTTCCTTGTAGTGACGTCAAAAATAATAATGTCCGTATCAGACTCTGAGTTCTTCAAATGTTCCGTCAGTTGTGATGTTAAAGCGTGTCAGCGGGAGATTCACGGCTCATATTATCCCTCATGCAGCGTTCTGACTGAACCTCTTCTACAGTCTGAGATGAGAACACATCTTTACAATGTTCTGGGTCTTAAGAGTCTGCGTTTGTCATATATGTCCTTATTTCATGCAAAACGCTCGCTCGCTCGCTCTGGATGCGTTTAAATCTGCTCTAAATGTGCGTTTTTGGCCCCATTCACACCGCAAGTCTTAATGCTCAATTCAGATTTTTTGCTCAGATCTGATTTTTTGTTCGGCTGTTCACATTACCTTTTAAAATGTGGCCTATATCTGATTCCAGTGTGAACTGTTTGAGGTTTCAAACTAACCCGTGTGTGCAGAAGAACAATATCATCAGACGCGGCGCGCTGCTGCACTAAAGCTCGGGAGGTTATAGAGGAAGTAAGCAAAAATGTTTGTGTAATGGAAGCCATAACATTAATGAGCATGTGCTGAAGAGGAGAAGAATGAAAAGAAAGAGAGCAAAATTGGTTATTTTGGCCTTTTTTCACATTCCTTTGGCACTGAAGCCACGTTTTTCTGTGTCCCTGTTCTTCCATTTCGTGCGCTATTTTTTTTCAAACGGAGCGGTTACAGTAGGATCCTGCTAGCGTAGCTTTAACTGAAGTATCTCCCCATATACTAATCAGGTCTAACACCTCACTCTCCCTCCACTGACTCGCTCCATCGCTGTTCTCCATATCTAGTCAAGTTTTTAATGTTATTGTCTGTGTCTGTTGTGTCTAGGGCTAACTCGTTGGTGCATAATTGTGACAAATGTCGACATAGATTGACGTAAAAGTCACATCAAATCCGCCTCGGTTGTTCACACTGCAGCCACTTTGGAAAAAATCCGATCTGGGCTAGTGTTCACACTACCTCTGAAGAAGTCTGACCTGGTCACTTGACCCCAAAAAAATCAGATTTGGCCCACTTTTGCCTGCAGTGTGAACGGGGCCTTAGTCCCCTATCACACAAGCGCTCTTCAATAAGCCGACAGAAAGCAGGTTTATGCGTTTACATGCCGCGCAAAATCAGGGTAAGAGGCTAAAAACTCCCTGAGTCGACCGGTTTATGCTCACGTCGTTTATGAGCTTACTCCGAACGGGTTACCGCGGTTTCATGACCATGATCATTGTCGGCTTATTAGGAATAATCGGCTTAAAGGGATAGTTCACTTTAAAATGATAACTCTGTCATCCTTTACTCATCCTCAAGTTGTTTCAAACCTGTGTGAGTTTCTTTCTTCAGCTGAACACGAGGGAAGATATTCTGAAGAATGTCAGTAACCAAACAGTTAACCGGAGCCATTGACTGCTATAGTAGGAAAGAAAGATACTGTGGCAGTCAATGGCTCCAGTTAACTGATTGGTTACTGACATTCTTCAGAATATCTTCCCTCGTGTTCAGCTGAAGAAAGAAACTCACACAGGTTTGAAACAACTTGAGGATGAGTAAAGGATGACAGAGTTTTCATTTTAAAGTGAACTATCCCTTTAAGAACGTGCATGTAAACGCACCCATTGATAAACGAATCAGATGAATCATTTGGTGAGTCTTTTGAACTGTTCATTGAAATGAATTGTCTGAAAGATCCGATGTATTAAACTGAATCATGTTGGTAGTGACTCAAAAACACTGGTAACGTTTGGCTTCGGTTACAGTATTTGGCTACTACACTACAAAGTTCATTATCATTGAGTAATGACTCAAATGAATCATTTGAAGAGTCGTTTGATTGTGTTCATCGATCTGTCCTCAGGTGCGGTGCGGCTGCAGACGCCGCTGCTCTTGCCCAGGAACAGACGTCTGTATGACGGGTGTGAGACGGCCTGCTTTATGGACCACAGTGGCATGCTGGTGTCTCTGCCGTATGACCTGAGAGTGAGCATCAGGCCTGACAAACCAATGCACAATATGGCAGTAATATGCATAAAAATGCTTCATTAATGTTTTTCTCTCTCTCGTCAGCTGGCGTTTGCTAGATTTGTGGCCAGAAACAACATTTCCCATCTCAAAAGGTGAATAACCATCCAACACTTAACAGAGGAACTCAGTAGCTATGATATTTTGATCTTTTTCTTTTTAGAAAAGCTTTTAACTGTTATGTGTTGTTGGTTGATTGTTTGTATTATTCTATATTTTTTACTTGTTATTCATTTGTTAGTTATTTTTTCCCTTTTCCATTGTTGCACTTTGAGATTCTTCGGAATGAAAAGTGCAGTATAAAGACAATCTATTATTATTATTATTGTTAGATAGTTAGATAGATCATTACTCCAGTCTTCAGTGTCCCATGATCCTTCACTAATCATTCTCAGATCTGATCTGATCATCAACACATTCAGCTTTGAGCACAGGAATAAATTACACTTCACTACACACTGATCAGGCATAACATTATCTGACATTATGAACATAATATTGTGTTGGTCAACCGTCGAGGCATGGACTGTTATGTGGTATCTGGCACCAAGATGTTAGCAGCAGATCCTTTAAGTCCTGTAAGTTGTGAGGTGGATCGGTCTTGTTTGTTCAGCTCATCCCACAGATGCTCGATTGGATTGAGATCTGGGGAATCTGGAGGCCGAGTCGACGCCTCAAACTGGTCGTTGTGCTCCTCAAACCATTCCTGAAGCATTTGTGCTTTGTGTCAGGAGCATTATCCTGCTGGAAGAGCCACAGCCACCAGAATACCGTTTCCATCAAAGGCTGAACATGGTCTCAGCAATGCTTAGGTAGGTGGAGCGTGTCAAAGTAACATCCACATGGATGGAGGACCCAAGGTTTCCCAGCAGAACATTGGCCAAAGCATCACACTGCCTCCGCCGGCTCGCCTTCTTCCCATAGTGCATCCTGGGGCCATGTGTTCCCCAGGTAAGCCACACACACACACACACACCCGGCCATCCACGTGATGTAAAAGAACACGTGTTTCCTCAGACCAGGCCACCTTCTTCCATTGCTCCGTGGTCCAGTTCTGATGCTCACGTGCCACTGTTGGTGCTTTCGGCGGGGTCAGGGGTCAGAGGTCACCCTGACTGGTCCATACGCCTCAAACTGAGATGCTCTGTGTATTCTGACAGCTTTCTATCAGAACCAGCATTAACTTCTGGAGCAGTTTGAGCTCCAGTAGCTCGTCTGTTTGATCGGACCCCACGGGCCAGCCTTCGCTCCCCACGGTCATCAATGAGCCTTGGCCGCCCATGACCCTGTGGCCGGTTCTCCACTGGTCCTTCCTTGGAGCACTTTTGATAGATACTGACCACTGCAGACCGGGAACAGCCCACAAGAGCTGCAGTTTTGGAGATGCTCTGACCCAGTCATCTAGCCGTCACAATCTGGCCAAACTCGCTCAAATCCTTACGCTTGCCCATTTCTCCTGCTTCACACACATCAACTCTGAGGACAAAATGTTCACTTGCTGCCTAATATATCCCACCCACTAACAGGAGCCGTGAGGAAGAGATCAGCAGTGTTATTCACCGGTCATAATGTTATGCCGGATCGGTGTATATTCACTGTTTACAGTATTTTTGATCAAATAAACGAAGCCTTGCTGAGCAGAAGAGACTCTTCAATCAATCAGCTTTATTTCTATCGCTCTTCTCCAGCGCCGATTGTGTCAGAGCAGCTTCAGTGTTAAACAGGACAATACTGCAGCAGAATTAGATTTGGCTGTACAGTCGTTCTGGAGTAAACAGTGATGTTATCAGCTTATTTTAATTTATCATAGAGAGACAATGTTGGCAGATCAGTATTATAGTTTATAGAATTAAATAAGACCTCATTCATTATATTTGTATATTTAGACTCTTGACCGCTGGTGAAGGTTTCGGCTGGAGGTAATAGTACAGTGATGATATGATGCTGGTGTGTGTGTCTCTCAGGTACAGTATTGAGCGTGTGTATAGGCCGAGGAAGCTGGACCGGGCTCATCCCAGAGAGCTGCTGGAGTGTGCGTTTGATATCATTATTCCCATCAGCAATAGTCTGATGCCGGACGCAGAGGCCATTTATGCCGTCTCTGAGGTCATACAGGAGTTCAGCGCGCTTCAGGTACAGCTTACACACTTCTGTGGGTCATTTCTAAGCCCAATTTGATGTGCGATTAAAGGGTTAGTTCAGCCAGAAATGAAATGTCTGTCATTAACTCCTCTCCCTAATGTCGCTTCACACCCGTAAGACCTCCGCTCATCTTCACACACAGTTTAAGATATTTTATATTTAGTCCGAGAGCGTATGCAAGTGTATGCACACTATACTGTCCATGTCCAGAAAGGGAATAAAAACATCATGAGCAGTGTTTCTCGTGTGTGTGTGTGTGTGTGTGTGTGTGTGTGTGTGTGTCTCTCTCTCTGGTTTCAGGACAGGAACTACACCATCCACCTGAACCACACGAGTCTGCTGAAGGCCATTCTGCTTCACAGTGGCGTTCCTGAGGACAAACTCACTCAGGCCTCCAACATACTGTGTGACGCCATGGTGAGACACACACACACACACACACTCTCACTCACTCTCTCTCTCACACACACACACACACACACACACACACACACACACACACACACACACACACACACACACACACACACACACACTCACACACTCTCACTTTCTCTCTCTCTCACACAAACACTCACTCTCACACACAAACACACACACACACTCTCACTCACTCACTCTCTCACACACACACACACACACACACACACACACACACTCACACACTCTCACTTTCTCTCTCTCTCACACAAACACTCACTCTCACACACAAACACACACACACACTCTCACTCACTCACTCTCACACACAAACACACACACACACACTCTCACTCACTCACTCTCTCACACACACACACACACACACACACACACACACACACACACACACACACACACACACACACACACACACTCACACACTCTCACTTTCTCTCTCTCTCACACAAACACTCACTCTCACACACAAACACACACACACAAACACACACACACGCACACACATACATTTGTTTTTGTGAATTGTGGGGACTCTCCATAGGCGTAATGGTTTTTATACTGTACAAACCGTATTTTCTATCCCCTTACACTGACCCTAAACCTACCCAACACACACACACACACACACACACACACACACACACACACACACACACACACACAAACAAACACAGTCTCTCTCTCTCTCTTTCACACACACACGCACACACACACACACACACACACACATACACACACACGCGACAGCAGTGTTTCCCACAGGATTCTGGCCTCTGGGTTAATCCAGTGAACTCCGAGAGCAAAGTGAACGCACTAAAACCTCCATTATGGATGATGTACCTTGACTCTATTCCTCTGAAACTGCATTGATTTGGACCTTCAGCCGTTGGTTCCCATTGAAGTCCATTATGAGGAGAAAAATCCTGGAATGTTTTCCTCAAAAAACTTCATTTCTCTCCGACTGAAGAAAGAATGACATGATCATCTGGGATCTGGGAAAATGATCAGAGTTTCATTCTGAAGGGAACTGATCCTTTTAAGCCTTTTGCTTTTATTTTGGTGAGAAAACGTCAGTTTGTGTGAAACTTTAGAGACACTGAACGTTTGAGTAATTAATGGGAAACGCTGTAAACGAATCACCTGTGAAAGATCCTCATGAAGCCGAATTTGTTTATATATAGAAGGAAGCGGGAGAGGATGGAATATGATCATGCTTTAAAAGCAGAGCTGTGTGGACAGAACCGAAATGATGACGTGTGTGTTATTGCTCTGCGTCGTGTGTGTGTGTGTGTGTGTGTGTGTGTGTGTGTGTGTGTGTGTGTGTGCGTGTCTTATTCCTACAGGTTCAGCGGGTTCACATGAGTTATGTAACCTGCAGTATATTTCTCTCTCTCTCTCTCTCTCTCTCTCTCTCTCTCTCTCTCTCTCTCTCTCTCTCTCTCTCTCTCTCTCTCTCTCTCCTCCACACACAGAGTGAAAAACTGACTAAGCGTGAAGTGGAAGCCAAATTCTGTAACCTGTCCTTGTCCAGCAACAGCGTAAGTCACGTGACTCTCTGAAGGCTCACAGAGGCAAACGCTCATCCATTAATGCAAAATGATGTTTACTTCAACTAACCTATAGCTAGGAACCACCTAGCAACACCATAGAATACCCTAGCAACACCCTAGCAACCACCTAGAATATCCAAGCAACCGCAGAACTAGTGCTGGGCAGTATGACCAAATATTTATATCACAGTATTTTTCTAAAATATATCGGTTTTGCGGTTTATGACAGTTTTTTCCCCTATGCGTGACCGGGTGTTATCCACATTTTCTACTGATTTAGAGAGGAAATACTGCAGTAGATTGACTAGAAGGTCCTATTTTACTGTCATGATGAGTGAATATTGTAGAAAAATGTCACACTAGAGTTAATACAGAGTTTGCAAAACCCCACAAAATGAAACTGTGGGGAGAAAACCAATAAAACCAAAAATAGATTAAAATATGATGGAGAGAAAAAAACAGTTGAGGGCACCATAAGGATTTTAAAAATCTAACCCTATATAACAACAAACGGCCAAAACGACGGAGAAACGCAGAAGAACATTTAAAAGGTCTAATGATATCTTAAATACATTTAAGAGCACTACAGTCTCCGGACAAACGACACACGTTGTTTTTCAGACGTACAATTTTATCAGTGTCCTTTGAGTACATTTAATTTGAAGACGTGATGAAATGTGTGCGCATACACACTGCTAGTTCATGTTTAGAGGACTGGAGTATATGAAATAGGTCCATAAAAAACTCAAACACACTCGCTCCGCTCTGAATCTGATCTGTATGACCCATGTGGTGAGCGTTGTTAATCTCATCGTGGCTCTCCGCACAGAAATCGCTCTCATGCGGGCGCTGCGTGAAGTTTGAATTCTCTGCAGATATCAAGGGCTGAATCCGAAATCGTCCCCTAGACCCTCAAACAGGGCATTATTTTAGGGGACAGCCATTTGTAGTGGTGTCCGAAACCACAGTGGACGTTATTGAGTGCACTCATTCAGTCTCACATTGCACTGCAATAACGAGTGTACATATCCACACACAACGGCTGTCCGACTTCACACACTCGTTTTCATTCACTCCTTCAAGTGAACAATATAAGTGGATAACGTAGGAAATAATGTATGATGGCGAATTAATAGTCACACTGCGCCGCGTTCCGAGCGTTGTTTAAGCGACATGCCTGGTTTAGACTACAAGATATTTTTGTCTGTTACGATAGTCACTAGCCCCGTTTCCACCGCAGGAACTTTACCCAGGAACTGTGGGTGTCCTCGGTGTGTTTAGACCGCAGGAACCAGGGTCTAAATGAAGTTCCGGGTAAATATTTCCCCCTCCAAACGGCCCTGCTCGCGAGGTAGTACTTTTTCAAAGTTCAGGAACTTTCGAGGGCGGGACTTGGGCGCTGAGCATGCTGATTGGTTTAGCTCACGCAGGCTTTTATTTCAACCGGCATTTTTAAAAGTCTTTTGCGAGGTTCGTTCTGCGTTCGGTAAATATCAGTCTTGCTCTCTGTCTGATGGTACGCGTTCGTCTCAGCCAACTCACATTCAGTGTCTGTAATAGCTGATAATAATATACATTGTCATTTTAAATCTAGCTTTACAAGCTTTCTGAATATGCTGCTGAATCTGCATATTAGTGCTCTTTTCTGTCGTTGTTAATTTCATCTTTAGTAAACCGATACATAACCAGCAAAAGCAGCACAGCTTGAATCTCTTCCGTACTCGTTACTAATTTTTTTTCACCATGTAAACGACCTGACCGATTACTATAAGTGTGCGTCCTTACATGACGTGACAGCGCGCGCCGCGCTCATGTTGACAAGAGAGGAAAGCTCATTTTTCTGAGGGGTAAACTTTTTATTTGGTAAGTTATGAAGATAATGTTGGAGTAAAGACACAGCGTATATTGCCCCGGGCAGTTTTTACTTTAACTGCGCCTGACAGAAGAATTTTCTGAGATGATTATTACACTTTACAACAAATAAATAGCTTATTATTTAATATTGTATTAGTCCTGGTGGCCGGTAAGAGTTGCTATGGCTACAGTTAACACATTCAGCTGCTGGAGAAAACAGCGGCGACATTTTTGATGCGGCAGACAAACTGCATGTGACAAAATGATTGCGATTGAAAGTCATCACATGTAAATGTAACCCCTTCTGACTCGAACCCGGGTCCGCCGGCATGAGAGTCGGACGCTCTAACAAGGAGGCTAAAGGCCACAACCTCTAACGTCAGTCGTTAGAGCTTCTCTTGAGGTCAGAGGAGTGAGGTTTACTCTCACAGTAACTTCTACTAGCTGGCCTCTGTTACATAAACACCAGATCGGTTTAGATAACGTCTCATGTAAACAGTCCACTAAATCTTTCAATCGATGCACACAAAAATGATTACTGTCCGTCTCTGACTTGGAGGAGCAGTTGTGCGCAGTCCTACATCACCAGACTAATCTGCCTAATCTTCTCGGAACTTTAGATCGCGGTGGAAACGCAGACAGCTGCAGGTCTGGGGGGGAGAAAAGTTCCTGTAAAAAAGTTCCTGGTACAAATTGTTCCGGGTAATTTTGGTGGAAACGGGGCTACTGTGTCAGATTAGGCGATTTTTCTCCTAAAATCTTGTCGTGTCCTGGACTAGAAACATGTCAGACTACATGTTGCTACTCGACCAATCATCTTGGGGGGCCCCGTCGAGAGTGCATTATTGTACTATGTTGCGTTTTCATTGGTCAGTCGTTGAAGCCTATTTCTGATTGGTTGTTGCCGTTTCGACGGCGTTTATGCCAAGAGCAAAGAGAACGAAACCGTAAAGAAGAGTATTTCTCTTCTTGCGAGCGCACAGAAGACAGTCGGTGCACATACACGCTTAGTTGAAGCGAAGAGGAGAGATTCGCGATTGCACTGGACACGTTTTAAGTGCAGGCATATTCTCTGAGTGAGCCCAGAGAAAATTCTAACAAGAGCAGCGTATCTGAGAGCGCACGCAGAGTTCTCGCACACGAGCAGGGAAATAACGCCATACAATGGGGCCAATTTTATGATCTTGCCTAGGGTCCCACAACCTCACGGGCCGGCACTGGATGCCATCGACTTTCAGAAACAAGAGCGTAAACAAACGATGTCTGAAGCAGCGTGTTTTGGCTGTTTTATGTTTAGAAAAGCGCAAAAATAGAAATAAAACCCAACAGAGAACCTGTTCCTGGCTTCCTGGAAGAGGACATTATGGGCTGTCAATCATTCCAAAGAGAACTTGAGGTGAAATATTGTTCTTTTTATATTAAATATCTAGTTATTAGCCAGAAGTTAAAGCTTGCCACCACAACATATTTGTAAAACATCTTTTAAGCTTAGATTCCAGTAACGTTACTCGCCGGGTTCCTGAAGGGCTTCGGCTCTCGTTCGCCAGCGTGTTTCTTATTTGGTCGTGGTAGTCCGTCGATGACACACCGTACAGGCAGGAGTACTGTTGCCACAACTCCACGAACCTTTCCTCCGTTTTATAATTCCACCTAAAGTTAGCCGCTCCGTCATCTCTCATGCGTTTCGCCGTGTTTCAAAGCTGTGTACGAAAACTGTCTGTGCTCCGATTGGTCAGCGTCACACGTGACAGAACCCGTCATGAAGGACCGCAAAAAAAATTAAACATGCTAGTCTTTCTGTGATAAGCGACATATATACCGGTTTTGCGGCATCATCAAAATTCATATCATAACAAAAATAAATACCGGTATTCAGTATGAACCGATATACCGCCCAGCACTACACAGAACATCTTATTAACCATGTAGAAGCCACTCAGAACTGCATAGCAACCACCCCAAGTACCCTAGCAACCACATAGCAACACCCTAGCAACTACCCGAGTATCCTAGCATCTGCATAAAACCACCCTAGCAACCAACCAAGTACCCTAGCCATACTTCAAGTATGCATTAAAAATATATTCATACATTGTCTTTTCATAAATATTCACAAGTGCATTTTAATATTCACAGATTTCTTGTTACGCTATGATATTATATATTTATGACAATTATTCATGAGATCATAAAATACATTGTAAGGTGCATAACAAGGCATAATTAATTATTTTATTTTATATCTGCCTCAATCATGCATTTTGTGCTGGAGATTAACTGTCATACAAACAATTGTGTTTAATGATTTAATTCTGTATTGTATATAATATAATAATAAAACTGTTATAATATAGGCCCATATGATTTAGTTCACGGCTGTGAAAATTTAATAATTTAATAATTTTCTACATTGCTTATGATTTATTTAAATGTAATGTACTATGATGTCATATAATATAATAATGTCATAAGTCATGTAATATGATATGATATACTGTAATATAATATTATTCCGACATGGACTCTTGCACAGGCTCGACATGGGCCCCGAGTTTTGTCACTGCAAGCACCACTCACATTTTCTTCATGAAATGTACATTCTAGTTATTATCATTAATAATAATAATAATGAGAAGACTTGATGTGTTATGGAGCTCAAATAAAGCTGCAAACGTCTCTGTCAGTTGCAGACGCTGTATAAGTTCATCGAGCAGAAGGGCAGTTTGCAGGAGCTTCTTCCTCTCTTTAACGCGCTCACCAAACAGAAGAGCTCAGCCGTCGCTCAGATGGCCAAACAAGGCCAGAAGGATCTGGAGGAGGTCATCAGCCTCCTGAAGAAACTGGCTGTTAAACTGCAGGTGTGACGCTCTCGGCTGATTGGACATGAGTGTGATGCTCTTCTTACTCAGTATTTTTGTCTTGTTTCTAGTCCAAACATCTAAAACTTCTTACAACAAGAAGTGTTTACTAGACAAGCAAAAATTATTGTCTTGTTTTGGGAAAAATAA
This sequence comes from Pseudorasbora parva, assembly GCF_024679245.1. Classification (NCBI taxonomy): domain Eukaryota; kingdom Metazoa; phylum Chordata; class Actinopteri; order Cypriniformes; family Gobionidae; genus Pseudorasbora; species Pseudorasbora parva. Next base: position 1,629,605 of record NC_090181.1, read on the forward strand.
CTCAAAATGAAGAGAGTTTTTGCTTAAAATAAGATAAATAATCTGCCAATGGAGTGAGAAAAATATTCGAACAGAAAACAAGATTATTTTTAGATGTTTGGACTAGAAACAAGACAAAAATACTGAGTAAGAAGAGTATTTTTGCAGTGTTCATCTTCTCCTCTTCATCTGAATGTTGTAGGTGGTGGTCAATCTGGGTCTGGTCTATAAGGTCCAGCATCACTGTGGCGTCATTTTCCAGTTTGTGGCGTTCATCAGGAAACGGAAGCGCACCGTCCCTGATATCCTGGCTGCGGGCGGACGCTACGATCACCTGGTAACACAAGTCAACTATGTGCTAGAAAACACTTTAATAGGGGTGTCAACAATAATCGATTCGGCGATGCATCGCGATGCGGGGCATGAACGATTCAGCATCCATGCGGCAAAGTGCCATAATCGATTATGTCACTGTTTATTTTCTGGCGGACGATAAAGTTGTGAAGTTTCAAATACTTCCGGTTCCAGGAGAATAACAACAACAACAAGGAAGATGGCTGAGGCGGAGGGAGATGACCGCGATAGACGGGTTATTAAAAACGCGCTAACGACCCGAGGTGTGTAGGATTGTACGTATATATTTTTTGCACAATAATAAATTAATCTATAATGACGAAATATGGCGCAATTCACCTTTATTCCACAAGGTGGCGATGTCTGATACCCAATGATGAAGTGACGTTTCACTCATAGTTACCTCTGACAGAAAACGAAACAATAATAATAATCTGCAAAACTTGAAATGGCTCAGTGATTTACTTCAGAGAGCAAGAACTAAACACAATCATATGTTAGTGTCACTGTCTCTTGATGATGGATGTGCTCAAGAAGCTGTCAGTGATCAAAATATTGATTTTGAAGACATTGAAAATGAGTTGGAGAATATGCTGGAGATCGCGAATATGAGGCAGATGCTGAATATACTGGTAAACGAGCTCTGACGAGGACAGATGATGATGGGATTAAACATCTGCTCAAACTGAATCCTTCCAAGCTCCAAAAGGGAACGAAATAGGTTTTATTTTATTCTGTAGCTGTTACTCTAAAATCAGGAGTTTTATATATTATCACAACAGGTAGAGGTCTATCCATGTTAAATATAGATCTGGGTCGCTAACGACCTGAATATGTAAGAATGTTTGGTGAAACAGTCATGCATTTAAGGGTTAATTACATTTTATTTTATTTAAGAACTTTTATGTCAAAGATACAGGAGACACATAGCAGCCAATACAATCTGTTGTTTAATATCTGCTTGTATTGCCTCATGACTGATGAAGAATTTGCTTTGTGTGCAGTAGAATTTTGATGCATCACAATGCATCGTAGAATCGAATTGAATCGAATCGTTACCTGGTGAATCGTAATCGAATCGAATCGTGAAGGCAGTGCCAATGCACACCCCTACACTTTAATAATAACGTTATACACCGATTAGGTGAATAACACTGCTGATCTCTTCATCACGGCTCCTGTTAGTGGGTGGGATATATTAGGCAGCAAGTGAACATTTAGTCCTCAGAGTTGATGTGTGTGAAGCAGGAGAAATGGGCAAGCGTAAGGATTTGAGCGAGTTTGGCCAGATTGTGACGGCTAGACGACTGGGTCAGAGCATCTCCAAAACTGCAGCTCTTGTGGGCTGTTCCCGGTCTGCAGTGGTCAGTATCTATCAAAAGTGCTCCAAGGAAGGACCAGTGGAGAACCGGCCACAGGGTCATGGGCGGCCAAGGCTCATTGATGACCGTGGGGAGCGAAGGCTGGCCCGTGGGGTCCGATCAAACAGACGAGCTACTGGAGCTCAAACTGCTCCAGAAGTTAATGCTGGTTCTGATAGAAAGCTGTTAGAATACACAGAGCAGCTCAGTTTGAGGCGTATGGACCAGTCAGGGTGACCTCTGACCCCTGACCTCGCCGAAAGCACCAACAGTGGCACGTGAGCATCAGAACTGGACCACGGAGCAATGGAAGAAGGTGGCCTGGTCTGAGGAAACACGTGTTCTTTTACATCACGTGGATGGCCGGGTGTGTCTGTGTGTGTGTGTGTGTGTGTGTGTGGCTTACCTGAGGAACACACGGCCCCAGGATGCACTATGGGAAGAAGGCGAGCCGGCGGAGGCAGTGTGATGCTTTGGCCAATGTTCTGCTGGGAAACCTTGGGTCCTCCATCCATGTGGATGTTTCTTTGACACGCTCCACCTACCTAAGCATTGCTGAGACCATGTTCAGCCTTTGATGGAAATGGTATTCTGGTGGCTGTGGCTCTTCCAGCAGGATAATGCTCCTGACACAAAGCACAAATGCTTCAGGAATGGTTTGAGGAGCACAACGACCAGTTTGAGGCGTCGACTCGGCCTCCAGATTCCCCAGATCTCAATCCAATCGAGCATCTGTGGGATGAGCTGAACAAACAAGACCGATCCATGGAGGCCCCACCTCTCAACTTACAGGACTTAAAGGATCTGCTGCTAACATCTTAGTGCCAGATACCACAGCACACCTTTAGGGGTCTAGTGGAGTCCATGCCACGATGGGTCGGAGGAACAACGCAATATTAGGACAATTATAGTCATAACGTTATGCCTGATCGGTTTATATCGGCCAGTATTAAAACGTTCTCTATGGTAAAGCACTGAGGCATTATAAGCCGCGTTTCCACCGAAATTACCCGGAAGAATTTGTACCAGGAACTTTTTTTCCACTAGACCTGCTTCTGTCTGCGTTTCCACCTCGGTCTAAAGTACGGTGAAGATTAGGCAGATCAGTCCGGTGATGTTGGACTGCTCTTCCAGTCAGCGATGGATAGAAATCATTTTTGCGTGACAAATGTCTGCAACAATAACGAGTATTATGGAGGAGATTCAAGCTGTGCTGCCTTCTGTGGTTATGTTTTGGTTTTTGAAGGGGTAATTAATAAAAAGGCGGAAAAGAGCGCTGATACAAGCGTATTCTGAAAGCTTGTAAAGACTTGCAAGATATTTACTGAACACAGAACGAACCTCGACTTTTAAAGGGGTATTTCAAATAAAATGCTGTGTGAGCTAAACCAATCAGCATGCTCAGCGCCCAAGTCCCGCCCTCGAAAGTTCCTGAACTCTGAAAAAGTGCTACCTCGCGAGCAGGGCCGTTTGGAGGGGGAAATATTTACCCGGAACTTCATCTAGACCCTGCGGTGGAAACACACCGAGTACCAGCCCAAAGTTCCTGCGGTGGAAACGCGGCTATAGACATAACTCGTGACTCGACTCGTCGAGACTGTTCTCCAAGATGGCTGCCGTCTGTAAACGCGTAATGTTCTGTCTTTATAAAGTATCTTCTTATTAAACTGTTTGTACTCTTATAAAGTTCTCAGTGCTTTGGTTTGCCTGTAGGGACCCTCATTATGCTGCCGTGTTAGTGTGAGGCTATGTTGAGCTGTTAGTGGTATTAACTAGCGGTTTAATTTCACTGACCCTGTGCCCCGTAGACAAGCGCTATAAGCTAATCTGTGTTTAGAGATAAAACTCTTTACATTCGATTTCATGAAAACGCATCCCAGAGAACGATCTACTCGCTGACCATCTGTTAGTTACCCCGAGGGGCATTTCTCACCGCAGTTGTCCTGTTTGACACTGTGATGCTGCTTTGAAACAATCGGCATTGTAAAAGCGCGATATAAATAAAGGTGATTGATTGATTGAATTCTTCATGCATTAAAGTGTGCATGTTTTTAATTCTCATCAGATCATGGAGTTTCACGGACCGACGGTTTCAGGTCCGGTTCCGTCCGCGGTCGGCGCCAGCATCGCTCTGGATAAGATTTGCTCTGCTGTGGCCAATATGGAAGAGCCTGTGAGTGTCACGCCGGTGCTATGCCAGACTTCAGGTGTGTCTGTGATTGGCTGGATTGGTTTGATCTCACTGTGTGTGTGTGTGTGTGTGTGTCTGTGTGTGTGTGTGTGTGTGTGTCAGCCTCCCGTGAGCTCCTGTGATGTTCTGGTGCTTCCTGTGGGTCATTCCTCCGTGAGCAGAGCCATTCACGTCGTTCAGAAACTCTGGGCGGCCGGAGTCTCGTCGGACATCGTCTATGACGTGTCACAGGTCAGTGTTCACACACTGATGAGCCAAAACATTATGACCACTCACAGGTGAAGTGAAAAATGTTTTTTGCAAGTGTTTTGGATGCAAGGGCCACTCTGATACACTGCAGAAGTGCTCTTCTTATTTAGTATTTGTTTCTTGTTTCCAGTCAAAATAGCGAAATATTCCTAAATCAAGATACATTTACTAGATAAGTAAAATGACATAAGATATTTTTTCTTGTTTTGTTGAAAATAGAATCAAAATGAAGTGAGTTTTTGCTAGGGCTGGGCAATAAAACGATAACGATAACAGTTCGATAAATTCTCGATATAATGCTTACGCGCTATGCGTAATGCTGCGCATGCGTATTGCAGACGAGCTTCTGCGTGCGGCACGCGCTGCTGTTTACAGTCAGTGACTGACCGGCTTGGAGGATCGGAGTGACGTGGAGCAATAAAAATGAGCGATAGTGAAGAAAACTCAGAGCCCACGACCAGCTCGGCGGACACAGATATCATTGACAAGTTAGTTCGCTCGACTTCAGTGGTTTGGAGATATTTTGGCGATCCCATCCGACATAAAACAGAGCAACGTGCGTGGACTGCTTATCATAGGTTCACGTTCACCACACGGAACTGAATTATTAAATTATCCTGCTTCTTCTAAGTTCTTCCAGATAACATTGAGCCCAACACAGGTAAATCTACATTAACTACATTCACACACCGGCTTATCACCTGCGGTGGGTGACTTACAACAGGCTAACGCTACCAAACTATAATCACTAAAACATCGGACTTATACATGATCGCTATCATAATTGTTTGTCTTTGGTGATGTATTAATGACTCGGCATCTCCTGCATCAAAAGAGAAATAATGTCATCTGATGTTTAAAATGAATAAAATAGACTAGACAGCCCTTACTGGAGATCCACAAACACCGAACTCTGCTCTCTCCCTCCTCTCGCGACCAGCCCACTGTCGGTGAGGTGTGTGTCGGTGAGGTGTGTGCGTGTGTGTGTGTGTGTGCGTGCGTGCGTGCGTGTGTGTGTGTGTGTGAGAGAGAGAGAGATGCACAGGGGACCTTTTATTTCAATTTTTTTGCCCGTTTGCGAAGTAATGATATTATTGATGTATAGTGTAGAGTAAAAAAAATGCTGACCACTATTAATATTTTAACAAAAAAATCTACCCTAGTTTTAATAAATTGTTCACCTGTTTGGGAAGTGTTTGTCATATTTCGACAATAAAGGATAGTTTAAAACCACAGTTAACTGTCACATTAATCGTAACACATTTATCGTGATATTTATCAATATTGACTGATATGGAAAATTATATCGTGATCTTTTTGGGGACATATCGCCCAGCCCTAGTTTTTGCTTAAAACAGGCAAAATGATCTGCCAATGGGGTGAGAAAAATAATCTTATTTCTGTTTGGGACGGAAACAAGAAACAAGATTTCATTCAATTGTTAGATATTTAGACTGAAAACAAGAAAAAAATACTACATAAGAAGAGCATTTTTTGCAGTGCAGACTCATATCGTGGCCACTATGATGTTATTGCGATGGCATTACTATCTTATCTATATTCAAGGCTAGTTCAAATTCGCAAAATGAACATCCTTGTTGTGTGAACATTTTCATCTGTTGTTTGGGGTACGCGGAAACCACCGGCACTTCCTGTAAATGGATCTGAAAGTACACTAGCCACGAACCAAATTTTTGTTAATTTTGATCCGGGCCGAGACTACCTCCTTACGTCAGACCAAATTCCGTCTGTTTGGTCCGGACTGTGGTCCGAGGGAGGCTTCACACCTGCCATTTTGATTTGGACCAAACAAGGTAGGTGTGAAAACGGCCTTATTCTGATGGATAAATAGGCCTATAAGGTAGTATGGATATTAAATAAAAATGTCTCAAACTAGTTTTTGTTACTACAGTAAAGTAACCACCGCATTGATTTAAAAAATATACAAAATAACATAAAGTGAAAATAGTGGCATTTTGGGGTTATGGAAACATTCAGAGATCAACATTATTTCAATATTTCTGTAACTATTTTTATTTTATTTTTGACAGCTAGCACTAAAAATACAGCCATGTAATTTTTGAGAAATCATCCAATAATCTGGTGACATTTATGACAATTCCATAGAGGCTTTCTTGTGGTTAATTAAAAAGGTTGCAAAGCGTTGTACATTAACTATTTTACGTTAAAAAAAATGAGTTCTTTCTTTTCAAGACGCATTCGTTGTACTGCTTTAATTTCAATGGATGTTTTCTCTGTAAAAAGGAAGACACGTAAGAAATCATAATCATGTAACTCACAATTTTCACCACTGATTATTTTTGCTTGCAATTAAAAAATACCGTATTTCCTCAAATAGAAGCCTGTAGTCAATTAAACGTCGGGCCTCTGATAGTGGCCGGGGGCGTGGTCAGCACGTGATGAAATAAAGGCCGGTCTCAAATCAAGTTCAAGTTCAAGTTCAAGAGTTTTATTTGTCACATACACAGTTATACAGAATACAACCGGCAGTGAAATGTAGACAGGTCCGCTCCATGGACAGCAAATAACAATTAACAAAAAAAGCACAATAAATTATAAAATAGGGATAGGATAAAATAGGAATAGGATAAGGTGCTATATATATATACATATGTAGAATTATGAATAAATCAAGTAAAGAAATAAGAGATGTGGAATAAAATAAATGAGATAAAGTAAACTGGAGACTGGATTAAAAATAAATCCGTGGATAACAGAAGTGCAGGAGTGTAATGTGCAGACAGCATTATAATGAGTAGTTACATGAACACAAGAATAAAGTGCAGTGCAATATCAGTATGTGAGTTTGTTAATACTGAAGTGAGGTGAAGTCACGTGTTGTTAAGTGACAGCGTTCAGGAGTCTGATGGCCTGTGGGAAGAAACTCCTCCTGAGTCTCTCAGTTTTGGCCATCAGGCTACGGAAGCGCTTACCAGAAGGCAGCCGGGTGAAGTGGGGGTTGGCCGGGTGATTAATGTCCTTGATGATTTTTGTAGCTCTGCCTCTGCATCGTTTGATGTAGATGTCCTGCAGAGACGGGAGAGCTGACCCTGAGATGCGCTCGGACAAGCGCACCACTCTTTGCAGGGCTTTGAGGTCGTAGCTGGTGCTGTTACCATACCACGCTGTGATGCACTGAGTCAGTAAACTTTCTATCGCCCCTGAATAGAAAGTTTTCAGGATAGCTGGTGAGACCCGGAATTTCCTATTTAAAATGGCACATGCATCCGTTATAGGGCTGGGATGACGTCAACGCAAAAAATACGCGTTGATTCATCAGACTCAAAATAAAGATGGTGGCGCCTGAGAGTAGTAGCAACCATAGATATACATAATAAAGTATATTATGTAATTAAGTATATTATTTATTATGTATATCTATGGTAGCAACACGAGTGGCTCCTCAGACTTTCAGAAGTGCTAGGCTTGCGGGCCGCACAGAGCAAGCGTGCGTTTTGTTGTCACTGCTACGTAAACAAATTTCTGCACACAGGAAGACAGATGTTTAAATTAAGTTACGGTACCGACATCCAGTTATGGTGTCCCGCCTTTGTTTTACTATTAAAGTCTGCCGCGTTTAAGTTACGGTGTGGCCTGTGTACTGTCATACATGTTTTCATTATGCAGAATATTCACTCAGCGCTGTCAGGCAGTCTGGGGCTGCCCACTGCACGAGTGTGTGTACTCGAATGCCGTGACAGCGTGAGCTCACGCATACAATCAGTAGTAACAGTTCGCAATTATATCCATATATCCTACCTTTTCTTGTAAACCCGATAAAATTCATGGCAATGAATGTCATCGGGGATGTTTAATCCACAAGCATTCTGAGAATTATTCCTACTTGTCGTTCACATCAATCTAAAAGTTGTCCTTTTAGGCTATAGGCGATTTTCATTCAAAGATGTAAAAGTAATTAAGCTATGTAGCCTATTGTATCATTTTTTTTACTAGATAAAAACATTAAAAACATATTGCAATAAATAATTTCTCTGTTTAGCCTATGAATGGGCAATCCGATCCAGTCAGCGCTGTCATTAGAGTGTGATAGCCAAACTTAACCCTTGATTAACCAGCGGCACTATTTGCTATTTATCTTATTCCAATCCCATGCATTTTTACATGATTTGTTCTATTTGTTATATCTTTGCATGCAAATGTTTACTCATAATCTTATCTTGTTCATATAATTCAGTGTCACCTATCAACCTGTAAGTTTTGCTGGACAGCAATGAAGATACTCTTTACAAGATGTATTGTGTCCTTAATAATGGCATCAGAATGCAGCCAAAGCACATGATGGTAATAAGAAGATGGCTATAATTAATTGTAAATCATCCAAAATAAATGCCATGATCATTAGATTTTATACAGGTGTTACTATATTGATTTTGTAAATGGTGATCAGCAACCAAATATTGATAATATGGAAGTTACTGCCTTTTGCCTGGGCATGACTCCACATTTTTTGCAGACAATACAAAGGCAGAGTGCAGTAACTTCAAAATAGGGTGTGTGCGTGTGCGTGTGCGTGTGCGTGTGTGTGTGTGTGTGTGTGTGTGTGTGTGTGTGTGTGTGTGTGTGCGTGCACTTTATGATTTTATTGAATGCATTGTTCTTGTATAGTCTTTTACTTTGGAATTTTAAGAGCAATAAACATATATTGCAATGTTAAGGAATTAGTTTTTTCATTCAGATAATGAAATCAACATGTATAAATTGCTATTAGGCAATTAATGGGGAGATAATCGATAATCGAATCGAATCGTAACCGAATCGGACAGGAAAAATGAATCGTTAGATTAATCGATGCATCGGAAAAATAATCGCTAGATTAATTGTTTAAAAAATAATCGTTTATCCCAGCCCTAATCCGTTATATTCTCAATATAATTTACAAAGCAATCCCTGTAAAGTGTTTAGGTTAACTATAGAAGAGACCAGGATTAGTGTGTGTCGCACTGGCATGACTCGCATCGGGGTGAGTGGCATCAGGATGGTTTTGCATTAAATTAACGGCATTTAGGAGATTATCCACTCATTTCCCCCGGCCTTTATTTGAGATGGCTTCAAATAATGGCCGGTCTCAAATAATGGCCGGGGGAAATGAGTGGATAATCTCCTAAATGCTGTTAATTTAATGCAAAACCATCCTGATGCCACGCGCCCCGATGCGAGTCATGCCAGTGCGACACACACTAATCCTGGTCTCTTCTATAGTTAACCTAAACACTTTACAGGGATTGCTTTGTTCATTATATTGAGAATATAACGGATGCATGTGCCATTTTAAATAGGCTCCTGTAGTCTGAGAGATGAGACGTCTGTGAAAATACCATGTCAGGCAGGCTACAGATATCGATCTTCACAATGCATGCGCCTCAATCTGCTCCGTCAGTAGTCAGGGCACTGATCAGGGATCAGCCCATTGACTTACCGGTATGTCCTGATCAGTGTCCTGACTTCTGAACTAGGGAACTGATTAAGTCGCACCTAATATTAGCCTCTCGTCTCTTTTATGTCTTAAGGGTGTCGCACCCAAGCCTCGAAGCTCAGCTCCGCGCAGCGCCGCGTCTCAAGCCTTATTTATACTTCCGCCTGTCTCCGCTGACTGCGCGCCGCGCGCTCCCAACTGTGGACGAGGCGCTTATCCTTGACGCGCTCGCCGTTGTGCTATACTTTGAAAAAACAGAGGGTGACTCGGAGTAATTGTTCTATAAACCAACGCGTCGAGAAGTGGGCTAACGTGCACAGGTGATGATATTTATTTTAGTACATTTCACCAAAAACCACAGCACAAAAGAATTGTGTAAAACTCAGAAAACCTTGGCTTGATATTATTACTTGTGAGATGAGAACAAAATATGCACTAAATTAACGATCTCGTAAATATTTCCTAATTTCACCAAACTTTAATGTCGTGATTTATTTATGTGATTAAACCTGGATCTTTATTTAAAATAGCTTATTTCTGCTTTTGTATGCTCATTCAGTAAAGATAAGCACCTCATGTGCAAACTGGGGGCCGGTGTGATGAGACGTCAGGCTCGGCTAGATTCGCTGAGAACTCGTTCATCTTCGGATGTGGAGCTCCGCGCGGAGTTACAAAAAAATGCATATTATTTTGTTGTATGGTGATATTTTTGCAAATGTTTCATAAAAAAAATCAATGATATTTGTCCACTGGAACGATCACTTTATATTCAAAAACGGTTTACATAAAGCAATTATATTTCAAACAGGTGGAATTAGAAATACAGGCCTGCCCCTAATAAAAGCCGGTTCCCGTCGGCAGTTCAGGTAAATAAAGGCCCCGGTCTTTATTTGAGGAATTACGGTAAACCTGATTTAAATATAAATCTGATGTTTTGAAAGTCTATAGCACGAATTGTCTTGCAATTTATACGCAAAAAATTTATTTTGCATGCAGTTGAAGCGTGCACACTATGAGCACAGTATGGCGGCTGACAGAGCAAGCTACAGAAATAACGTTAAATTGAAGACACCATGTGACCGCAGATGCTGAACACGTTTATCTCAGGTTTGCCAATCATAATGAAGAGTTCAAAGTGTTGCCTTGGCCTCCACATTAAGTCCAATCGAGCATCTGTGGGATGTGTTGGAGAAACAAGTCCGATCCATGGAGGCCCCACCTCACAACTTACAGGACTTAAAGGATCTGCTGCTAACATCTTTAGGGCTCGACATTAACGCTTTTCCAGGACAAGTGGATTTCTTGAAGGGGCAAGTGAAAGAGAATTGTACTCGCCCGACGGACAAGCTGATTAATATGCCGATAACTAAAAATAACGAACAAATCACCAAAATACAAGAATGATTCTGCATTAATTTAGTGTAAGTGTCGATGGATAGTGGATAATATAATATATAATGAACTGAAGGTGGCGCTGTCGAGGAGAGGAGAAATCACAACACATGAGACACTGAGAAACTGAGCTAAACATTTAACTTGTGACGTTTTTATATTTATAACACATGATACAGTTAAACAACATCAACCGAGCAAGAGTGTGTTTTCCTGAACACCATCACGACTGTAAATGACACTGATTTCATAGGACAGCTCCATAAACAATTAATTAACATCGGGTCACTTACATTTGAGACGTAATATTGACTGTTTTTGTTCTATTTCAGCAGCGAAAACAGAACCGTAACGCATCTCACAGCAACAGTGTGTGTTACTGAATGATTCAGTGTTTGAATGAATCGGTTGAATCAAAGATTCAATGACCTGTTCGTAAAAACTGCCTCGTTCTTGAACAAATCAGCTGTTTGAATGAATCATTTGAATGAATCGACTCAATGACTCACTCATTAAGACTCACCTGCCGCCACCTACTGGTGGTTTAGTTTCATCTTTAAACATTATTTTTTTAACATTTGTTTATTCACAAATACAAATCTCATAACATTATTTAATGCAGTTGTAATTTTTCAGTGTAAATTATTTAATTAGATTGGTAACAGCCTTATAGTGTCTTATTTTAATTGAATGGATAGATCAAATTTTAGAATATAGCCTATATTTATTTTTTTAATTCAAGATTAGGGGGGAAAAATGCCTTTTATAAAAGGGAAAAATATCACAAATATTTACATATGCCAAAGCTGATGAACACTGGTGTTGCTTCAAATTAAATTATATTTACAATACAAGTTTTTATTCTTTTTTTTAATTTATTTTTTACTTTTTTCCGGAGAAGCACATTTTTTACTCGGACAAGTGAAGGACAAGCACATGAACATGCTTAATGTCGAGCCTGATCTTGGTGCCAGATACCACAGCTCACATTCAGGGGTCTAGAGGAGTCCGCGCCTCGACGGCTCATTGGTGTTTGATGAAATGTAGTTCTGTCCCAATCTAAAATGCCCTTGAATCTGCTTATTAGCCCAGCTCTGCGTTCCCAGTGTGAGTGCTAATGAAGCATTGCCATCTCTCACATGTGCTGGACCGTTCCAGTGCTCGGGTTTACAACACAAACAGCCTCAAATCTCTCTCCACATGCGGCGTGATGAAGGACATGTGGCCAAAAGCTGTGAGGTGTTGGATGAGTGCGCACACACACACACACACACACACACACACACACACCTCAGCGGCTTTTAGAGGTCACAAAAACACGAGTGGACACACAGCTGAACTCAACTCTGATGCATAGTATATAGTTTAACCCATTAACTGTTAACCTCTCTTAATAAGACCCTCAAAAAGACAGACTCTCTTTGGACATTTATTTACATTTACATTTATGCATTTGGCAGACGCTTTTCTCCAAAGCCACTTACATTGCATTCAAGGTACACATTTATGACTTATGGTTTTGCTGGTGGAGTTTATGAAAGTGTTTTTTTGGGGGTTTGATCTGAATTTATATAATCAAACATATAAACAAAGTTAAAACTTGATTTTCACCAAGATATTTTAAATGTGAAATGAAACCGCAGTGAGTCACTGTTAATGAGTGACTGAGATTCATCCGATTCATTCAAACGGCTGATTCCTTCAGGAGCGAAGCATTTGACTGTCTAAATGAGCGAGTCATTGAATCATTCATTCAACTGATTCATTCAGAAACAAAGCATTTAACTCTCTATTTAACTAACTCTGAGTGAGTCATTGAAATATTCATTAAACGGATTAATTCAAACTACTGATTAATTCAGGAACAAAGCATTTGACTGTCTTAATGAGGGAGTCATTGAAATATTCATTCAAACAACTGATTCATTCAGGAACAAAGCATTTGACTGTCTTAATGAGGGAGTCATTGAAATATTCATTCAAACAACTGATTCATTCAGGAACAAAGCATTTGATTCTCTTAATTAGTGAGTCATTTAATCATTAATTCTATTGATTCATTCAAATAACTGATTCATTCCTGAACAAAGCATTTGACTCTCTTAATGAGTGAGACTAGAGTGAAAATATAAGACATCCAGAGGTATTTTTGCCATTGAAGGCATTATAAATGCATTTTAATAGACGCAGTTAAAGTGTGCACTTGTAAGCACACTAGCGTGCCGAGTGTCCTGCTGACGATTCATTTTATGACCCTTGAGTAGAAACATTTCTGGCCATTTATGATTCTTAGTTGCTGGTGGAGTTTATGAAAGTGTGTTTTTTGGGTTTGGATGTATTTGAACTGAGTTTTACAGTCTCAGGTTAGAAAGGTGTTTTTGTGTGTGTGTGTGTGCGTGTGAGACAGCACAGAAGACGTCTGTTTCACACGGACTGACACACGGAAACAGACACATACTGTGTGCAGGGTTGAATCAGCCAAACACACATACACTCACACATACGGGCACACACACACACACACACACACACACACACACACACACACACACAGATGAGTGAATTGCATTTCATTATTATGAGGATTATTGTTATGATGATTGTTATTGTTATCTTTATTATTGTATTGGACTCAAAACCACACTCATTAAATCCAGTGGGCGGTTTCGGCAGAACAAGATTGTGTTCGTCAAAGCAATGACCGCACAATATGTATGACGCACTCTTATGAATGTGTGTGTGTGTGTGTGCCACAGTCACAGGAAGCTCTTCTGGAGCATTGCAGACAAGCTGGAATCACATTCATGGTCCTCGTGTCTGATAAAGAAGGAAATTACCTGAAGGTGAATCTGAACCTGATCATCTGAACTGAATCAACATTAATGAAGCCATTGATTCATTCGGCAAGACTGACACTTATTGAATTATCCTCCTTCCTTCCTTCCTTCCTTCCTTCCTTCCTTCCTTCCTTCCTTCCTTCCTTCCTTCCTTCCTTCCTTCCTTGCTTCCTCGCTTCCTTCCTTCTTTGCTTCCTCGCTTCCTCCCTTCCTTCCTTCCTTCCTTCCTCGCTTTCTTTCTTCCTTCCTCTCTTTCTTCCTTCCTTCCTTCCTCAATTCCTTCCTTCCTTCCTTCCTTCCTTCCTTCCTTCCTTCCTCAATTCCTTCCTTCCTTCCTTCCTTCCTTCCTTCCTTCCTTCCTCAATTCCTTCCTTCCTTCCTTCCTTCCTTCCTTCCTTCCTTCCTTCCTTCCTTCCTTCCTCAATTCCTTCCTTCCTTCCTTCCTCCCTTCCTTCCTTCCTTCCTTCCTTCCTCGCTTTCTTTCTTCCTTCCTCTCTTTCTTCCTCTCTTTCTTCCTTCCTTCCTTCCTCAATTCCTTCCTTCCTTCCTTCCTTCCTTCCTTCCTTCCTTCCTTCCTTCCTTCCTTCCTCAATTCCTTCCTTCCTTCCTTCCTTCCTTCCTTCCTTCCTTCCTTCCTCGCTTCCTTCCTTCCTTCCTCCATCCCTCCCTCCCTTCACTTATTGAATTGAATCAACATTGTAAAATGTGTTTCATAATTGGTGAATGTTCAACCCTGGCGTTGATTTATTTCCTGTTCATTAATGTGAAGATGTTTTGATATGATCTGTGTGGTATTAAGCGCAGCGGCTCGTCTCTCCATCAGGTGAAGTCTTTTGAGAAAGACCGTCAGTCGGAGAAGAGGATTCCTGAGTCGGACCTGGTGGATCACTTCATCCAGAAGAGCCGGACCAAACTCTCCGAGGAGAGAAACAGGTGACGTGTGTGTGTGTGTGTGTATCCGTGTGTGTATGTGTGAGCGTGTTTGTCCGTGTGTGTGTGTGAGCGAGTTTGTCCGTGTGTGTGTGAGCGTGTTTGTCCGTGTGTGTGTGCGCGTGTTTGTCTGTGTGTGTGTGAGCGAGTTTGTCCGTGTGTGTGTGTGAGCGTGTTTGTCCATGTGTGTGTGCGCGTGTTTGTCTGTGTGTGTGTGAGCGTGTTTGTCCGTGTGTGTGTGCGCGTGTTTGTCCGTGTTTGCGGGGCGGCAGAAAGGTTGGTGGTTCGATCCCCGGATCCACCTGACCAAGTGTTGAGCAAGACACCTAACCCCAGCTGCTCCCGATGAGCTGGATGGCGCCTTACAAGGCTGACACCGCCGTCGGTGTATGAATGGGTGAATGTGAGGCAAAAATGTAAAGCACTTTGGATGGCCATAGGGTCTGTTAAAAGCGCTATATAAATGCAGCCAATTTACGATCCGTGTGTGTGTGTGTGTGTGTGTGTGTGTGTGTGTGTGTGTGTGTGTCCATCAGAGAGATCTCAGAGAGCGTTTCCCTCCAGAATCCCAAGGGATCGTCGCTGGGAAACTCAGGTACACTCACACACACAATACACTCGTTCTCAGACGGAGCAGTTTTCATCATTCATATCCTGCTTTTGTTTTCATCATTATTGATTTTCACTTTTACTCTTTTGAAGATATTATTATTATTATCATCATCTGTTGAGGGTCTCATGTTTAATCCCAGTTCTTCTTACCCTGACAGTGCTTCAAACGGCATCGAAACAGCATAAAAGTGCTAAAAAAACTTCCTTCCTTTCCTCCCTCCCAAAATCTTATTTCAGTTTATTTAATTTCACCATTATATCTTTGTTATCAAAAAAGAAAGCTACAAATCACAAACAATAGGACAATGACATTATAAGAAATATAGAAAAACAATTTTTAATTAAATCCACATGGATTCTTATAAGCTACAGAAGTTGTCATTTATTCAGCTCGAGTCAGTTTAATCTGGAGTCGGTGTCCGATGTCAGAAACCTGTGTGTAGCTGTGCTGTCCTGTCTGCTCTATTCATTCATTAAGAACATTATTGAGCACACAGTGATGTAGTGCAGTGCAACACTTGGCTCCGGCAGATGTTATGCGTAAAGCTTTGAGATATGTCGAGTTATTCTGAAGTTTGTTTGCTGTCCGTCAGGTCTGTCCGAGTCCCACGGGAGCAGCGCCGGCATGTCCATGAACGTCAACCTCGTGACGCCGGAGAAGATTTCCGGAAGCTTGAGACGCAGATACGAGACGCAGGTCTGTGATCTCACATCATGGGAAACGCTTTCCTCCTCATCTTGTTGCTTTTTATTCTGTCTTTTATTCTAAATCTCTTTATTCTTTTTATAATTGTTTTAGTTTACCTTTGTTCTTATCTTTGGTTATTGTTATTTTATATGTTCTTTTGAGTTAAATATGATGAGTGAAAACTGGGTTTGATGGAAATAGTAAGTTTGACAATAAGGTTTGAGTATGTGTAAATCTGTGGAGGGTATGATGAGTGAGAATGGGTTTAACAAGAAGAGTAAAAATCAGGGAATAGTGATTAAAATGGATGTTATGAACGTGTTTGAGAAAGAAATGAACGAGAGGTGTTCTAATAAAGATGGTACATGTATGTAGGCTGTAAACTGAAGAATGTTTGTTTTTATATCAGATCATTATTGTGGATCTGACCATTTTATTTTATTTTATTTTATTTTATCTTATTATTATTATTATTATTATCTTTACAACTAGTTTAACTATGCTTGTTTTTTATTTTTTATTCGTCCACATGGTATTCTTTTTTCACATGCATTTGCTATCACTATTTTAATTAATTTCTACGTAAAGCACTTTGAATTGCCATTGGGTATGAAATGTGATATATAAATAAACTCGCCTTGCCTGTTAAAGGGTTAGTTCACCCGAAGATGAAATGTCTGTCATTAACTCCTCTCCCTAATGTCGCTCCACACCCGTAAGACCTCCGTCCGAGAGCTTTTCTGTCCCTCCATTGAAAATCTATAAAGAAGCTTCTGCGCATCAGGGTACGGTTGCACCAGTCGTTCGTAAGTTCTTCAATTTGAACGTAAAGTTCACACTAGAGGCTCAGTAACTAGTAGCTACACTCTTAGAAGAAAAGGTTCTATCGGCGCTACGTAATGGGAACCCCTAAAAGGGTCACTGCAAAAAAAGGCTTTTCTTACTTAGTATTTTTGTCTTGTTTCTAGTCAAAACATCTAAAAATATTAAAATAAGCAAAATAATCTGAAAACAAAAAATGTTTCTCACCCCATTGACAGATTATTTATCTTATTTTAAGCAAAAACTCTCTTCATTTTGAGTTATTTTCCCCCAAAACAAGACAATAATTTTTACTTGTCTAGTAAATGTTTCTTAATGTAAGAATTGTTTTATATTTAGACTAGAAACAAGACAAAAATACAGGTAAAGGCCCTTTCACACCGGACGCGTAACGGAAAAGCGAAACGGATATGCAAATATTTCCCGTCAAAACCATTCACATCACGAATTTGCGATGTTTCAGAGCTCAAACATTACAAAACATTTGTGGCGACAGCTGAGAAAACACGGACACTTCATCATCCAGTGAAGACGAGCTTTTCATTTTATTAAAAGGACCGAGAAGGTTTCGGGTGCAGCCAGTCTTAAAGAACAGAGTCTGAAGGGGAGGATCCTAATCTCGTACAGGAGCTAAAACTTTATCATGGCCTGCACTTACTTTCGAAAGTCTGTGGGACAATTGGAGGATCTTCTCCCGAAACAGAGACTAACACACACTTCAGGAACCAATCGATCCAGAGCAGATGTTTCCAGTTCAGTCACAATTTGAATATTTAAGTGCCACAGACGGCAACACGTTCACTTTCCATAATCGCAGACACAAGGTTTAGAAAAAAATCAACAATTTATAAAAGGTTATAAGGTATTGCTGTCTGTAGCATACAGTGGGCAAACACAGCTTACAGCTGTAATCTAATGAGAAACGCCACACCTGGCAAAGGTTAAAGTTGAGTGAATAGCTTATGACATCAACTGGACTTTTCATCACCTTTGTTTCCTTGTATGTGATTGGTGGAAGCCATTTCTTTCGCCGCTAGAGTAAAGAAAATCGACATCGAAATGAAACGAAATAAATAAATGTCGTTTTTTCGCCGCAGCACATTCGCGTTCGGTGTGGAAGCGCTCATTACACAAACAGCTGATCAAAAAATAAAACCATCGCGCACATTATTCGCACGTCAAAATCGCGTCCAGTGTGAAAGGGCCTTGAGAGTGTAGTTTGTAACTAACTGTACTTTTTTCGGTTGCCGATTTGATCGTAAGGCAGAATGAAGCATGTAGAAAAATATCTTAAACTGTGTGTGAAGATGAGCGGAGGTCTTACGGGTGTGGAGCGACATTAGGGAGAGGAGTTAATGACAGACATTTCATTTCTGGCTGAACTAACCCTTTAATGCCTGTTGAGAATATACGGCCCCCTTACAATCGCACAAGCTTGGAAATAACGTCTCATTAATCCACAAACCCATCGTTGCAAATTTCCCTCAAGCCATCAATCACAGAGAAAGTCTCGAGTCCGTGATGCCCCATGAGAAGCGTCCTGGGTTCATTTCAGCTCAATTGTCCTTTAACTGAGTGTGTGTGAGTCCTTCTGATGAAATAATGACTGAGAGATAAGCCAGCGAACATGAACCCCTGCTGTCCTGCGCTCCAGTCATAAATGTCTCCATCAGATCCTCATATGAGTGATTGAGGCGGCAGTGGCTCAGTGGTTCATGTAGGTTGTCTACAAACCAGAAGGTTGGTGGTTCAATCCCCGGTTCCACCTGACCAAGTGTCGAAGTGTCCATGAGCAAGACACCTAACCCCAGCTGCTCCCGACGAGCTGGATGGCGCCTTACATGGCTGACATCGCCGTCGGTGTATGAATGGGTGAATGTGAGGCAAAATGTAAAGCGCTTTGGATAAAAGCGCTATATAAATGCAGTCCATTTGATCATGTGACACTGAGGATGATGATCACACTTTACTATACACCGATCAGACATAATGTTATGACCTAATAATGTGTTGGAGGCATGGACTCCACTAGACCCCTGAAGGTGTGCTGTGGTATCTCGCACTAAGATGTTAGCAGCAGATCCTTTAAGTCCTGTAAGTTGCGAGGTGGATCGGACTTGTTTGTTCAGCTCATCCCACAGATGCTCGATTGGATTAAGATCTGGGGAATCTGGAGGCCGAGTCGACGCCTCAAACTGGTCGTTGTGCTCCTCAAACCATTCCTGAAGCATTTGTGCTTTGTGTCAGGAGCATTATCCTGCTGGAAGAGCCACAGCCACCAGAATACCGTTTCCATCAAAGGCTGAACATGGTCTCAGCAATGCTTAGGTAGGTGGAGCGTGTCAAAGTAACATCCACATGGATGGAGGACCCAAGGTTTCCCAGCAGAACATTGGCCAAAGCATCACACTGCCTCCGCCGGCTCGCCTTCTTCCCATAGTGCATCCTGGGGCCATGTGTTCCCCAGGTAAGCCACACACACACACACACACCCGGCCATCCACGTGATGTAAAAGAACATGTGATTCCTCAGACCAGGCCACCTTCTTCCATTGCTCCGTGGTCCAGTTCTGATGCTCACGTGCCACTGTTGGTGCTTTCGGCGGGGTCAGGGGTCAGAGGTCACCCTGACTGGTCCATACGCCTCAAACTGAGCTGCTCTGTGTATTCTGACAGCTTTCTATCAGAACCAGCATTAACTTCTGGAGCAGTTTGAGCTCCAGTAGCTCGTCTGTTTGATCGGACCCCACGGGCCAGCCTTCGCTCCCCACGGTCATCAATGAGCCTTGGCCGCCCATGACCCTGTGGCCGGTTCTCCACTGGTCCTTCCTTGGAGCACTTTTGATAGATACTGACCACTGCAGACCGGGAACAGCCCACAAGAGCTGCAGTTTTGGAGATGCTCTGACCCAGTCGTCTAGCCGTCACAATCTGGCCAAACTCGCTCAAATCCTTACGCTTGCCCATTTCTCCTGCTTCACACACATCAACTCTGAGGACTAAATGTTCACTTGCTGCCTAATATATCCCACCCACTAACAGGAGCCGTGAGGAAGAGATCAGCAGTGTTATTCACTAGTCATAATGTTATGCCTGATATGTGTATTCACATAGCTGTCTTACGTTGGAATGATTAGTTTACTGTATTTTTGATTAAATAAATGCACCCTTTGTGAGCAGAAGAGACTCTTCCAGAAACATTAAAATAAAAACCTTAGTTTGTCCAAACTCTTGACCGCCAGTGGATATCCTCTACGATGAAAAGCTTTTTCTGTCTTTCAGATTCAGACACGACTGCAGAATCTGAGCAGTAATTTACAGAACAAGAGCAGCGACATCGAAGTGTTGGCCGTAAGTACATGATGTCATTTCCTGCTCTCAGATCCGCGCGTGCTTTGATGCGTTTGGCATTTATCTAAAGTTCATGGTGTTTTTTTCTGTTTAGACGATAATTTTGTCAGCGACTTGAAGCATAAATCGGTTTGTTTTACAGATGTATTTTTATCAAGTTCAATTTTTTTTATATTGCTTCATTTTCAATTATGACTAATTTAGTAACTATGTAAAATAAATCTGTTATATAAATTAAATAATGTAATAAAATGTACAAACACACACACACACACACACACACACACACACACACACACACACACACACACACACACAGCCCCTAAACCTACCCATCACACACACACACACACACACACACAGCCCCTAAACCTACCCATCTCTCACACACACACACACACACACACACAGCCCCTAAACCTACCCATCTCACACACACACACACACACACACACACACACACACACACACACACACACACACACACACACACACAGCCCCTAAACCTACCCATCTCACACACACACACACACACACACACAGCCCCTAAACCTACCCATCTCACACACACACACACACACACACACACACACACACACACACAGCCCCTAAACCTACCCATCTCACACACACACACACACACACACACACACACACACACACACACACACACACACACACACACACAGCCCCTAAACCTTACCCATCACACACACACACACACAGACACACACACACACTGCCCCTAAACCTACCCATCACACACACACACACACACACACACACACACACATACACACACACACACACACACACACACACACACACACACACACACTGCCCCTAAACCTACCCATCACACACACACACACACACACACACACACACACACACACACAGCCCCTAAACCTACCCATCTCACACACACACACACACACACACACACACACACACACTCATAGTCTCTCTCTCTCACACACACACACACACACACACACTCATAGTCTCTCTCTCTCACACACACACACACACTCATAGTCTCTCTCTCTCACACACACACACACACACTCATAGTCTCTCTCTCTCACACACACACACACACTCATAGTCTCTCTCTCTCTCACACACACACACACACTCAGCAGAAGTGTAAACAGCAGCAGGAGTGGCTGTTGTCAGTGGTTGTTCTGTGGTCTGCGTGTTTGTTTGATTAGTGGTGCTGTGTGGATTGCAGTGGTTTGGTGTTGCTCAGGTCAGAGTTCAGCAGCGACTGTAGATCAGACGCTCCTCGAGCTTCAGCATCAGCACAGACTCACAATCGGCGCTGATATCAGGCTTTAAAGGTCTTCATTCAAAACGAATCAGTTTATCCCTCAGAAAGCTCTTCAAGTCTCAGACTGACCTTTCTAAACCTGCTGAACCCTGAACAAAGGGTCTCCGCTGGCATGTTTCCTCTGACTCGCATCCTAACACACACACACACACACACACACGTTGTGCACTTCCTGTTGACTGTGTTTACACTGCTCTTTAGATAAGAGTCCATTGTGTCTGCAGCATTGACCTTCACAATCTCTCCTGTGGCATTCCTCCGCAGGTCGACCTGCCCAAGGAAACTCTCATCAACTTCCTGTCCCTCGAGGTTTGTGCCGCCCGCTATTATTATGAGCTATTCTGAGTCAATAAATGGCATTCCTGGGGAAACTGGCGGGAGATCCTGTGAGGGAAACCCTCTCGCTTGACCAAAGGAAAGCCTGTTCACGAGGAACAAACATTACTGGGAATGATGGGATATTTCACACTCAAACAGACCTTTAGTCGTTCACTACATGAAAATGAGAAACTAGCTCAAGTAATACTAGTGAAAAAAGTTCACACAAAACTGAAAATGACACTATGATTTACTCTCCCTCAAGTCATCCTGTGTGTGTTTGACATTCTTCTGTCAGACGAACACAATCAGAGTTATATTAATAAAAGTCCTGGCTCTTCCAAGCTTTATAATGGCAGTGACTGGATGGGTCATTTTTGAAGTCCATCAGTCATAAAAGTGCATCTGTCCGTCATAAAAGTGCATCTGTCCGTCATAAAAGTGCATCTGTCCGTCATAAAAGTGCATCTGTCCGTCATAAAAGTGCATCCGTCCATCATAAAAGTGCATCTATCCATCATAAAAGTGCATCCGTCCATCATAAAAGTGCATCTATCCATCATAAAAGTGCATCTGTCCATCATAAAAGTGCATCCATCCATCATAAAAGTGCATCTGTCCATCATAAAAGTGCATCTATCCGTCATAAAAGTGCATCTATCCATCATAAAAGTGCATCTATCCATCATAAAAGTGCATCTGTCCATCATAAAAGTGCATCCATCCATCATAAAAGTGCATCTATCCATCATAAAAGTGCATCTGTCCATCATAAAAGTGCATCCATCCATCATAAAAGTGCATCTATCCATCATAAAAGTGCATCTGTCCGTCATAAAAGTGCATCTGTCCATCATAAAAGTGCATCTGTCCATCATAAAAGTGCATCCATCCATCATAAAAGTGCATCTATCCATCATAAAAGTGCATCTGTCCGTCATAAAAGTGCATCTATCCGTCATAAAAGTGCATCTATCCATCATAAAAGTGCATCTATCCGTCATAAAAGTGCATCCATCCATCATAAAAGTGCATCTATCCATCATAAAAGTGCATCTATCCATCATAAAAGTGCATCTATCCGTCATAAAAGTGCATCCATCCATCATAAAAGTGCATCTATCCATCATAAAAGTGCATCTGTCCGTCATAAAAGTGCATCTATCCGTCATAAAAGTGCATCTATCCATCATAAAAGTGCATCTATCCATCATAAAAGTGCATCTGTCCATCATAAAAGTGCATCTGTCCATCATAAAAGTGCATCTATCCATCATAAAAGTGCATCTGTCCATCATAAAAGTGCATCCGTCCATCATAAAAGTGCATCTATCCATCATAAAAGTGCATCTGTCCGTCATAAAAGTGCATCTATCCGTCATAAAAGTGCATCTATCCATCATAAAAGTGCATCTATCCGTCATAAAAGTACATCCATCCATCATAAAAGTGCATCTATCCATCATAAAAGTGCATCTATCCGTCATAAAAGTGCATCTATCCGTCATAAAAGTGCATCTATCCGTCATAAAAGTGCATCTGTCCGTCATAAAAGTGCATCTATCCATCATAAAAGTGCATCCGTCCATCATAAAAGTGCATCCATCCATCATAAAAGTGCATCTATCCATCATAAAAGTGCATCCGTCCATCATAAAAGTGCATCTATCCGTCATAAAAGTGCATCTATCCGTCATAAAAGTGCATCCATCCATCATAAAAGTGCATCTATCCATCATAAAAGTGCATCTATCCGTCATAAAAGTGCATCTATCCGTCATAAAAGTGCATCTATCCATCATAAAAGTGCATCTGTCCGTCATAAAAGTGCATCTATCCATCATAAAAGTGCATCCGTCCATCATAAAAGTGCATCCATCCATCATAAAAGTGCATCTATCCATCATAAAAGTGCATCCGTCCATCATAAAAGTGCATCTATCCATCATAAAAGTGCATCTATCCGTCATAAAAGTGCATCCATCCATCATAAAAGTGCATCCATCCATCATAAAAGTGCATCCGTCCATCATAAAAGTGCATCCGTCCATCATAAAAGTGCATCTATCCATCATAAAAGTGCATCTATCCGTCATAAAAGTGCATCTATCCGTCATAAAAGTGCATCTATCCGTCATAAAAGTGCATCTGTCCGTCATAAAAGTGCATCTATCCATCATAAAAGTGCATCCATCCGTCATAAAAGTGCATCCATCCATCATAAAAGTGCATCTATCCGTCATAAAAGTGCATCTATCCGTCATAAAAGTGCATCTATCCGTCATAAAAGTGCATCTATCCGTCATAAAAGTGCATCTATCCGTCATAAAAGTGCATCCATCCGTCATAAAAGTGCATCCATCCGTCATAAAAGTGCATCTATCCGTCATAAAAGTGCATCTATCCGTCATAAAAGTGCATCTATCCGTCATAAAAGTGCATCTATCCGTCATAAAAGTGCATCTATCCGTCATAAAAGTGCATCTATCCGTCATAAAAGTGCATCCGTCCATCATAAAAGTGCATAAGAAGAAAGAAATTCTTGCTGGTTTGAAACAAAACTTTGAGGGAGAGTAAATGATAAAACAATTTTCATCTTTGGGTGAACTATCCCTTTAACTGTGATAACCCTTCACAGTGATTATGAATGAGTTGAACACACATTATGATGCTTATGATATTATGATTATGGCTCAGTTTGAAGGTGAGGAGCAGTTCAACGTCAGTGTGAAGACGCTTCTCTCGCGGCTGCCCAAACAGCGCTACCTCAAGTGCATCTGTGAGCAGATTCACCACTTCAAAATCTACAAGAGGTACGAGGAAGGAAAATCTACAACACCAGATAATAGCTTTTGTTTATTTTCTTTTAAAAAATACAGCATTTTATTAGTTTAATTACATTGTAATTATTAAAAAGTTAACATGTTAGTTGTTAATGTTTTCTAATGCATGTTAGCAAAATCATGTTACCAACGTTTATTAATGCTAGCAACGTTATATCATGCATTAGCATGTCGTTTGGGTGAAAAAAAAGACATTCTAGAAAAATCATGTTGCCAATGTTTATTAATGCTAGCAACGTTATATCATGCATTAGCATGTCGTTTCCGTGGAAAAAAAGACGTTAGCAAAATCATGTTACCAATGTTAATTAATGCTAGCAACGTTATATCATGCATTAGCATGTCGTTTGGGTGGAAAAAAGACATTCTAGCAAAATCATGTTACCAATGTTTATTAATGCTAGCAACGTTATATCATGCATTAGCATGTCGTTTGGGTGAAAAAAACATTCTAGCTAAATCATGTTACCAATGTTTATTAATGCTAACAACGTTATATCATGCATTAGCATGTCGTTTCCGTGAAAAAAAGACATTTTAGCAAAATCATGTTACCAATGTTTATTAATGCTAGCAACGTTATATCATGCATTAGCATGTCGTTTGCGTGGAAAAAAGACATTCTAGCAAAATCATGTTACCAATGTTTATTAATGCTAGCAACGTTATATCATGCATTAGCATGTCGTTTCCGTGAAAAAAAGACATTCTAGAAAAATCATGTTACCAATGTTTATTAATGCTAGCAACGTTATATCATTGATTAGCATGTCGTTTCCGTGAAAAAAAGACATTCTAGAAAAATCATGTTACCAATGTTTATTAATGCTAGCAACGTTATATCATGCATTAGCATGTCGTTTCCGTGAAAAAAAGACATTCTAGCAAAATCATGTTACCAATGTTAATTAATGCTAGCAACGTTATATCATGCATTAGCATGTCGTTTCCGTGAAAAAAAGGACTTGTTAGCAAAATCATGTTACCAACGTTAATTAATGCTAGCAACGTTATATCATGCATTAGCATGTCGTTTCCGTGAAAAAAAGACATTCTAGCAAAATCATGTTACCAATGTTTATTAATGCTAGCAACGTTATATCATGCATTAGCATGTCGTTTCCGTGAAAAAAAGACATTTTAGCAAAATCATGTTACCAATGTTTATTAATGCTAGCAACGTTATATCATGCATTAGCATGTCGTTTCCGTGAAAAAAAGACATTCTAGAAAAATCATGTTACCAATGTTTATTAATGCTAGCAACGTTATATCATGCATTAGCATGTCGTTTGCATGAAAAAAAGACATTTTAGCAAAATCATGTTACCAATGTTTATTAATGCTAGCAACGTTATATCATGCATTAGCATGTCGTTTCCGTGAAAAAAAGACATTCTAGCAAAATCATGTTACCAATGTTTATTAATGCTAGCAACGTTATATCATGCATTAGCATGTCGTTTCCGTGAAAAAAAGACATTCTAGAAAAATCATGTTACCAATGTTTATTAATGCTAGCAACGTTATATCATGCATTAGCATGTCGTTTGCATGAAAAAAAGACATTTTAGCAAAATCATGTTACCAATGTTTATTAATGCTAGCAACGTTATATCATGCATTAGCATGTCGTTTCCGTGAAAAAAAGACATTCTAGCAAAATCATGTTACCAATGTTTATTAATGCTAGCAACGTTATATCATGCATTAGCATGTCGTTTCCGTGAAAAAAAGACATTCTAGAAAAATCATGTTACCAATGTTTATTAATGCTAGCAACGTTATATCATGCTTTAGCATGTCGTTTGCGTGAAAAAGACATTTTAGCAAAATCATGTTACCAATGTTTATTAATGCTAGCAACGTTATATCATGCATTAGCATGTCGTTTCCGTGAAAAAAAGACATTCTAGAAAAATCATGTTACCAATGTTTATTAATGCTAACAACGTTATATCATGCATTAGCATGTCGTTTGCGTGGAAAAAAGACATTCTAGCAAAATCATGTTACCAATGTTTATTAATGCTAGCAACGTTATATCATGCATTAGCATGTCGTTTCCGTGAAAAAAAGACATTTTAGCAAAATCATGTTACCAATGTTTATTAATGCTAGCAACGTTATATCATGCATTAGCATGTCGTTTCCTTGAAAAAAAGACATTCTAGAAAAATCATGTTACCAATGTTTATTAATGCTAGCAACGTTATATCATGCAGTAGCATGTCGTTTGGGTGAAAAAAAGACATTCTAGCAAAATCATGTTACCAATGTTTATTAATGCTAGCAACGTTATATCATGCATTAGCATGTCGTTTCCGTGAAAAAAAAAAGTTAGCAAAATCATGTTACCAACGTTAATTAATGCTAGCAACGTTATATCATGCATTAGCATATCGTTTGCATGAAAAAAAGACATTTTAGCAAAATCATGTTACCAATGTTTATTAATGCTAGCAACGTTATATCATGCATTAGCATGTCGTTTGCATGAAAAAAAGACATTTCAGCAAAATCATGTTACCAATGTTTATTAATGCTAGCAACGTTATATCATGCATTAGCATGTCGTTTCCGTGAAAAAAAAAAGTTAGCAAAATCATGTTACCAACGTTAATTAATGCTAGCAACGTTATATCATGCATTAGCATATCGTTTGCATGAAAAAAAGACATTTCAGCAAAATCATGTTACCAATGTTTATTAATGCTAGCAACGTTATATCATGCATTAGCATGTCGTTTCCGTGGAAAAAAAGACGTTAGCAAAATCATGTTACCAATGTTAATTAATGCTAGCAACGTTATATCATGCATTAGCATGTCGTTTGGGTGGAAAAAAGACATTCTAGCAAAATCATGTTACCAATGTTTATTAATGCTAGCAACGTTATATCATGCATTAGCATGTCGTTTCCGTGAAAAAAAGACATTCTAGCAAAATCATGTTACCAATGTTTATTAATGCTAGCAACGTTATATCATGCATTAGCATGTCGTTTCCGTGAAAAAAAAAAGTTAGCAAAATCATGTTACCAACGTTAATTAATGCTAGCAACGTTATATCATGCATTAGCATATCGTTTGCATGAAAAAAAGACATTTTAGCAAAATCATGTTACCAATGTTTATTAATGCTAGCAACGTTATATCATGCATTAGCATGTCGTTTCCGTGAAAAAGACATTCTAGCAAAATCATGTTACCAATGTTTATTAATGCTAGCAACGTTATATCATGCATTAGCATGTCGTTTCCGTGAAAAAAAGACATTTTAGCAAAATCATGTTACCAACGTTAATTAATGCTAACAACGTTATATCATGCATTAGCATGTCGTTTGGGTGGAAAAAAGACATTCTAGCAAAATCATGTTACCAATGTTTATTAATGCTAGCAACGTTATATCATGCATTAGCATGTCGTTTGGGTGAAAAAAACATTCTAGCTAAATCATGTTACCAATGTTTATTAATGCTAACAACGTTATATCATGCATTAGCATGTCGTTTCCGTGAAAAAAAGACATTTTAGCAAAATCATGTTACCAATGTTTATTAATGCTAGCAACGTTATATCATGCATTAGCATGTCGTTTGCGTGGAAAAAAGACATTCTAGCAAAATCATGTTACCAATGTTTATTAATGCTAGCAACGTTATATCATGCATTAGCATGTCGTTTCCGTGAAAAAAAGACATTCTAGAAAAATCATGTTACCAATGTTTATTAATGCTAGCAACGTTATATCATGCATTAGCATGTCGTTTCCGTGAAAAAAAGACATTCTAGCAAAATCATGTTACCAATGTTAATTAATGCTAGCAACGTTATATCATGCATTAGCATGTCGTTTCCGTGAAAAAAAGGACTTGTTAGCAAAATCATGTTACCAACGTTAATTAATGCTAGCAACGTTATATCATGCATTAGCATGTCGTTTCCGTGAAAAAAAGACATTCTAGCAAAATCATGTTACCAATGTTAATTAATGCTAGCAACGTTATATCATGCATTAGCATGTCGTTTCCGTGAAAAAAAGGACTTGTTAGCAAAATCATGTTACCAATGTTTATTAATGCTAGCAACGTTATATCATGCATTAGCATGTCGTTTCCGTGAAAAAAAGACATTTTAGCAAAATCATGTTACCAATGTTTATTAATGCTAGCAACGTTATATCATGCATTAGCATGTCGTTTCCGTGAAAAAAAGACATTCTAGAAAAATCATGTTACCAATGTTTATTAATGCTAGCAACGTTATATCATGCATTAGCATGTCGTTTGCATGAAAAAAAGACATTTTAGCAAAATCATGTTACCAATGTTTATTAATGCTAGCAACGTTATATCATGCATTAGCATGTCGTTTCCGTGAAAAAAAGACATTCTAGCAAAATCATGTTACCAATGTTTATTAATGCTAGCAACGTTATATCATGCATTAGCATGTCGTTTCCGTGAAAAAAAGACATTCTAGCAAAATCATGTTACCAATGTTTATTAATGCTAGCAACGTTATATCATGCATTAGCATGTCGTTTCCGTGAAAAAAAGACATTCTAGAAAAATCATGTTACCAATGTTTATTAATGCTAGCAACGTTATATCATGCATTAGCATGTCGTTTGCATGAAAAAAAGACATTTTAGCAAAATCATGTTACCAATGTTTATTAATGCTAGCAACGTTATATCATGCATTAGCATGTCGTTTGCGTGAAAAAAAGACATTCTAGCAAAATCATGTTACCAATGTTTATTAATGCTAGCAACGTTATATCATGCATTAGCATGTCGTTTCCTTGAAAAAAAGACATTTTAGCAAAATCATGTTACCAATGTTTATTAATGCTAGCAACGTTATATCATGCATTAGCATGTCGTTTGCATGAAAAAAAGACATTTTAGCAAAATCATGTTACCAATGTTTATTAATGCTAGCAACGTTATATCATGCATTAGCATGTCGTTTGCGTGAAAAAAAGACATTCTAGCAAAATCATGTTACCAATGTTTATTAATGCTAGCAACGTTATATCATGCATTAGCATGTCGTTTGCGTGAAAAAAAGACATTCTAGCAAAATCATGTTACCAATGTTTATTAATGCTAGCAACGTTATATCATGCATTAGCATGTCGTTTCCGTGAAAAAAAGACATTCTAGAAAAATCATGTTACCAATGTTTATTAATGCTAGCAACGTTATATCATGCATTAGCATGTCGTTTGCATGAAAAAAAGACATTTTAGCAAAATCATGTTACCAATGTTTATTAATGCTAGCAACGTTATATCATGCATTAGCATGTCGTTTGGGTGAAAAAAAAGACATTCTAGAAAAATCATGTTGCCAATGTTTATTAATGCTAGCAACGTTATATCATGCATTAGCATGTCGTTTCCGTGAAAAAAAAAAGTTAGCAAAATCATGTTACCAACGTTAATTAATGCTAGCAACGTTATATCATGCATTAGCATGTCGTTTGGGTGGAAAAAAGACATTCTAGCAAAATCATGTTACCAATGTTTATTAATGCTAGCAACGTTATATCATGCATTAGCATGTCGTTTGGGTGGAAAAAAGACATTCTAGCAAAATCATGTTACCAATGTTTATTAATGCTAGCAACGTTATATCATGCATTAGCATGTCGTTTCCATGAAAAAAAGACATTCTAGAAAAATCATGTTACCAATGTTTATTAATGCTAACAACGTTATATCATGCATTAGCATGTCGTTTGCGTGGAAAAAAGACATTCTAGCAAAATCATGTTACCAATGTTTATTAATGCTAGCAACGTTATATCATGCATTAGCATGTCGTTTGGGTGAAAAAAAGACATTCTAGCAAAATCATGTTACCAATGTTTATTAATGCTAGCAACGTTATATCATGCATTAGCATGTCGTTTCCGTGAAAAAAAAGACATTCTAGAAAAATCATGTTACCAATGTTTATTAATGCTAGCAACGTTATATCATGCATTAGCATGTCGTTTGGGTGAAAAAAAGACATTCTAGCAAAATCATGTTACCAATGTTTATTAATGCTAGCAACGTTATATCATGCATTAGCATGTCGTTTGCGTGAAAAAAAGACATTTTAGCAAAATCATGTTACCAATGTTAATTAATGCTAGCAATGTTATATCATTGATTAGCATGTCGTTTCCGTGAAAAAAAGACATTTTAGCAAAATCATGTTATCAATGTTTATTAATGCTAGCAACGTTATATCATGCATTAGCATGTCGTTTCCGTGAAAAAAAGACATTCTAGAAAAATCATGTTACCAATGTTTATTAATGCTAACAACGTTATATCATGCATTAGCATGTCGTTTGCGTGGAAAAAAGACATTCTAGCAAAATCATGTTACCAATGTTTATTAATGCTAGCAACGTTATATCATGCATTAGCATGTCGTTTCCTTGAAAAAAAGACATTCTAGAAAAATCATGTTACCAATGTTTATTAATGCTAGCAACGTTATATCATGCATTAGCATGTCGTTTCTGTGAAAAAAAGACATTCTAGCAAAATCATGTTACCAATGTTAATTAATGCTAGCAACGTTATATCATGCATTAGCATGTCGTTTCCGTGAAAAAAAGGACTTGTTATCAAAATCATGTTACCAATGTTTATTAATGCTAGCAACGTTATATCATGCATTAGCATGTCGTTTCCGTGAAAAAAAAGACATTCTAGAAAAATCATGTTACCAAAGTTTATTAATCCTAGCAACGTTATATCATGCATTAGCATGTCGTTTGGGTGAAAAAAAGACATTCTAGCAAAATCATGTTACCAATGTTTATTAATGCTAGCAACGTTATATCATGCATTAGCATGTCGTTTGCATGAAAAAAAGACATTCTAGCAAAATCATGTTACCAATGTTTATTAATGCTAGCAACGTTATATCATTGATTAGCATGTCGTTTGCGTGAAAAAAAGACATTTTAGCAAAATCATGTTACCAATGTTTATTAATGCTAGCAACGTTATATCATTGATTAGCATGTCGTTTCCGTGAAAAAAAGACATTCTAGAAAAATCATGTTACCAATGTTTATTAATGCTAACAACGTTATATCATGCATTAGCATGTCGTTTCCGTGGAAAAAAAGACGTTAGCAAAATCATGTTACCAATGTAAATTAATGCTAGCAACGTTATATCATGCATTAGCATGTCCTTTGGGTGAAAAAAAAGACATTTTAGCAAAATCATGTTACCAACGTTAATTAATGCTAACAACGTTATATCATGCATTAGCATGTCGTTTCCGTGAAAAAAAAGACGTTAGCAAAATCATGTTACCAATGTTAATTAATGCTAGCAACGTTATATCATGCATTAGCATGTCGTTTGGGTGGAAAAAAGACATTCTAGCAAAATCATGTTACCAATGTTTATTAATGCTAGCAACGTTATATTGATTAGCATGTCGTTTCCGTGAAAAAAAGACATTCTAGAAAAATCATGTTACCAATGTTTATTAAAGCTAGCAACGTTGTATCATGCATTAGCATGTCGTTTGCGTGAAAAAAAGACATTCTAGCAAAATCATGTTACCAATGTTTATTAATGCTAGCAACGTTATATCATGCATTAGCATGTCGTTTCCTTGAAAAAAAGACATTCTAGAAAAATCATGTTACCAATGTTTATTAATGCTAGCAACGTTATATCATGCATTAGCATGTCGTTTGCGTGAAAAAAAGACATTTTAGCAAAATCATGTTACCAATGTTTATTAATGCTAGCAACGTTATATCATGCATTAGCATGTCGTTTGCATGAAAAAAAGACATTTTAGCAAAATCATGTTACCAATGTTTATTAATGCTAGCAACGTTATATCATGCATTAGCATGTCGTTTGCATGAAAAAAAGACATTTTAGCAAAATCATGTTACCAATGTTTATTAATGCTAGCAACGTTATATCATTGATTAGCATGTCGTTTCCGTGTAAAAAAGACATTCTAGAAAAATCATGTTACCAATGTTTATTAATGCTAGCAACGTTATATCATGCATTAGCATGTCGTTTCCGTGAAAACAAGACATTCTAGAAAAATCATGTTACCAATGTTTATTAATGCTAGCAACGTTATATCATGCATTAGCATGTCGTTTCCGTGAAAAAAAGACATTCTAGCAAAATCATGTTACCAATGTTTATTAATGCTAGCAACGTTATATCATGCATTAGCATGTCGTTTCCGTGAAAAAAAGACATTCTAGAAAAATCATGTTACCAATGTTTATTAATGCTAGCAACGTTATATCATGCATTAGCATGTCGTTTCCGTGAAAAAAAGACATTCTAGAAAAATCATGTTACCAATGTTTATTAATGCTAGCAACGTTATATCATGCATTAGCATGTCGTTTCCGTGAAAAAAAAGACGTTAGCAAAATCATGTTACCAACGTTAATTAATGCTAGCAACGTTATATCATGCATTAGCATGTCGTTTCCATGAAAAAAAAGACATTCTAGCAAAATCATGTTACCAATGTTTATTAATGCTAGCAACGTTATATCATGCATTAGCATGTCGTTTCCGTGAAAAAAAAGACATTTTAGCAAAATCATGTTACCATTGTTTATTAATGCTAGCAACTTTATATCATGCATTAGCATGTCGTTTGCGTGAAAAAAAAGACATTCTAGCAAAATCATGTTACCAATGTTTATTAATGCTAGCAACGTTATATCATGCATTAGCATGTCGTTTCCGTGAAAAAAAAGACATTCTAGCAAAATCATGTTACCAATGTTAATTAATGCTAGCAACGTTATATCATGCATTAGCATGTCGTTTGGGTGAAAAAAAAGACATTCTAGCAAAATCATGTTACCAATGTTTATTAATGCTAGCAACGTTATATCATGCATTAGCATGTCGTTTCCGTGAAAAAAAGGACTTGTTAGCAAAATCATGTTACCAACGTTAATTAATGCTAGCAACGTTATATCATGCATTAGCATGTCGTTTCCGTGAAAAAAAGACATTCTAGAAAAATCATGTTACCAATGTTTATTAATGCTAGCAACGTTATATCATGCATTAGCATGTCGTTTAGGTGAAAAAAAAGACATTCTAGCAAAATCATGTTACCAATGTTTATTAATGCTAGCAACGTTATATCATGCATTAGCATGTCGTTTGGGTGGAAAAAAGACATTCTAGCAAAATCATGTTACCAATGTTTATTAATGCTAGCAACGTTATATTGATTAGCATGTCGTTTCCGTGAAAAAAAAGACATTCTAGAAAAATCATGTTACCAATGTTTATTAAAGCTAGCAACGTTGTATCATGCATTAGCATGTCGTTTGCATGAAAAAAAGACATTTTAGCAAAATCATGTTACCAATGTTTATTAATGCTAGCAACGTTATATCATTGATTAGCATGTCGTTTGCGTGAAAAAGACATTTTAGCAAAATCATGTTACCAATGTTTATTAATGCTAGCAACGTTATATCATTGATTAGCATGTCGTTTCCGTGAAAAAAAGACATTCTAGAAAAATCATGTTACCAATGTTTATTAATGCTAACAACGTTATATCATGCATTAGCATGTCGTTTCCGTGGAAAAAAAGACGTTAGCAAAATCATGTTACCAATGTTAATTAATGCTAGCAACGTTATATCATGCATTAGCATGTCGTTTGGGTGGAAAAAAGACATTCTAGCAAAATCATGTTACCAATGTTTATTAATGCTAGCAACGTTATATCATGCATTAGCATGTCGTTTGGGTGAAAAAAACATTCTAGCTAAATCATGTTACCAATGTTTATTAATGCTAACAACGTTATATCATGCATTAGCATGTCGTTTCCGTGAAAAAAAGACATTTTAGCAAAATCATGTTACCAATGTTTATTAATGCTAGCAACGTTATATCATGCATTAGCATGTCGTTTGCGTGGAAAAAAGACATTCTAGCAAAATCATGTTACCAATGTTTATTAATGCTAGCAACGTTATATCATGCATTAGCATGTCGTTTCCGTGAAAAAAAGACATTCTAGAAAAATCATGTTACCAATGTTTATTAATGCTAGCAACGTTATATCATTGATTAGCATGTCGTTTCCGTGAAAAAAAGACATTCTAGAAAAATCATGTTACCAATGTTTATTAATGCTAGCAACGTTATATCATGCATTAGCATGTCGTTTCCGTGAAAAAAAGACATTCTAGCAAAATCATGTTACCAATGTTAATTAATGCTAGCAACGTTATATCATGCATTAGCATGTCGTTTCCGTGAAAAAAAGGACTTGTTAGCAAAATCATGTTACCAACGTTAATTAATGCTAGCAACGTTATATCATGCATTAGCATGTCGTTTCCGTGAAAAAAAGACATTCTAGCAAAATCATGTTACCAATGTTTATTAATGCTAGCAACGTTATATCATGCATTAGCATGTCGTTTCCGTGAAAAAAAGACATTTTAGCAAAATCATGTTACCAATGTTTATTAATGCTAGCAACGTTATATCATGCATTAGCATGTCGTTTCCGTGAAAAAAAGACATTCTAGAAAAATCATGTTACCAATGTTTATTAATGCTAGCAACGTTATATCATGCATTAGCATGTCGTTTGCATGAAAAAAAGACATTT
Source organism: Pseudorasbora parva (assembly GCF_024679245.1). NCBI lineage: Eukaryota > Metazoa > Chordata > Actinopteri > Cypriniformes > Gobionidae > Pseudorasbora > Pseudorasbora parva. The sequence continues at coordinate 1,664,994 of NC_090181.1, forward strand.
TAGCAAAATCATGTTACCAATGTTTATTAATGCTAGCAACGTTATATCATGCATTAGCATGTCGTTTCCGTGAAAAAAAGACATTCTAGCAAAATCATGTTACCAATGTTTATTAATGCTAGCAACGTTATATCATGCATTAGCATGTCGTTTCCGTGAAAAAAAGACATTCTAGAAAAATCATGTTACCAATGTTTATTAATGCTAGCAACGTTATATCATGCATTAGCATGTCGTTTGCATGAAAAAAAGACATTTTAGCAAAATCATGTTACCAATGTTTATTAATGCTAGCAACGTTATATCATGCATTAGCATGTCGTTTCCGTGAAAAAAAGACATTCTAGCAAAATCATGTTACCAATGTTTATTAATGCTAGCAACGTTATATCATGCATTAGCATGTCGTTTCCGTGAAAAAAAGACATTCTAGAAAAATCATGTTACCAATGTTTATTAATGCTAGCAACGTTATATCATGCTTTAGCATGTCGTTTGCGTGAAAAAGACATTTTAGCAAAATCATGTTACCAATGTTTATTAATGCTAGCAACGTTATATCATGCATTAGCATGTCGTTTCCGTGAAAAAAAGACATTCTAGAAAAATCATGTTACCAATGTTTATTAATGCTAACAACGTTATATCATGCATTAGCATGTCGTTTGCGTGGAAAAAAGACATTCTAGCAAAATCATGTTACCAATGTTTATTAATGCTAGCAACGTTATATCATGCATTAGCATGTCGTTTCCGTGAAAAAAAGACATTTTAGCAAAATCATGTTACCAATGTTTATTAATGCTAGCAACGTTATATCATGCATTAGCATGTCGTTTCCTTGAAAAAAAGACATTCTAGAAAAATCATGTTACCAATGTTTATTAATGCTAGCAACGTTATATCATGCAGTAGCATGTCGTTTGGGTGAAAAAAAGACATTCTAGCAAAATCATGTTACCAATGTTTATTAATGCTAGCAACGTTATATCATGCATTAGCATGTCGTTTCCGTGAAAAAAAAAAGTTAGCAAAATCATGTTACCAACGTTAATTAATGCTAGCAACGTTATATCATGCATTAGCATATCGTTTGCATGAAAAAAAGACATTTTAGCAAAATCATGTTACCAATGTTTATTAATGCTAGCAACGTTATATCATGCATTAGCATGTCGTTTGCATGAAAAAAAGACATTTCAGCAAAATCATGTTACCAATGTTTATTAATGCTAGCAACGTTATATCATGCATTAGCATGTCGTTTCCGTGAAAAAAAAAAGTTAGCAAAATCATGTTACCAACGTTAATTAATGCTAGCAACGTTATATCATGCATTAGCATATCGTTTGCATGAAAAAAAGACATTTCAGCAAAATCATGTTACCAATGTTTATTAATGCTAGCAACGTTATATCATGCATTAGCATGTCGTTTCCGTGGAAAAAAAGACGTTAGCAAAATCATGTTACCAATGTTAATTAATGCTAGCAACGTTATATCATGCATTAGCATGTCGTTTGGGTGGAAAAAAGACATTCTAGCAAAATCATGTTACCAATGTTTATTAATGCTAGCAACGTTATATCATGCATTAGCATGTCGTTTCCGTGAAAAAAAGACATTCTAGCAAAATCATGTTACCAATGTTTATTAATGCTAGCAACGTTATATCATGCATTAGCATGTCGTTTCCGTGAAAAAAAAAAGTTAGCAAAATCATGTTACCAACGTTAATTAATGCTAGCAACGTTATATCATGCATTAGCATATCGTTTGCATGAAAAAAAGACATTTTAGCAAAATCATGTTACCAATGTTTATTAATGCTAGCAACGTTATATCATGCATTAGCATGTCGTTTCCGTGAAAAAGACATTCTAGCAAAATCATGTTACCAATGTTTATTAATGCTAGCAACGTTATATCATGCATTAGCATGTCGTTTGGGTGGAAAAAAGACATTCTAGCAAAATCATGTTACCAATGTTTATTAATGCTAGCAACGTTATATCATGCATTAGCATGTCGTTTCCGTGAAAAAAAGACATTTTAGCAAAATCATGTTACCAACGTTAATTAATGCTAACAACGTTATATCATGCATTAGCATGTCGTTTGGGTGGAAAAAAGACATTCTAGCAAAATCATGTTACCAATGTTTATTAATGCTAGCAACGTTATATCATGCATTAGCATGTCGTTTGGGTGAAAAAAACATTCTAGCTAAATCATGTTACCAATGTTTATTAATGCTAACAACGTTATATCATGCATTAGCATGTCGTTTCCGTGAAAAAAAGACATTTTAGCAAAATCATGTTACCAATGTTTATTAATGCTAGCAACGTTATATCATGCATTAGCATGTCGTTTGCGTGGAAAAAAGACATTCTAGCAAAATCATGTTACCAATGTTTATTAATGCTAGCAACGTTATATCATGCATTAGCATGTCGTTTCCGTGAAAAAAAGACATTCTAGAAAAATCATGTTACCAATGTTTATTAATGCTAGCAACGTTATATCATGCATTAGCATGTCGTTTCCGTGAAAAAAAGACATTCTAGCAAAATCATGTTACCAATGTTAATTAATGCTAGCAACGTTATATCATGCATTAGCATGTCGTTTCCGTGAAAAAAAGGACTTGTTAGCAAAATCATGTTACCAACGTTAATTAATGCTAGCAACGTTATATCATGCATTAGCATGTCGTTTCCGTGAAAAAAAGACATTCTAGCAAAATCATGTTACCAATGTTAATTAATGCTAGCAACGTTATATCATGCATTAGCATGTCGTTTCCGTGAAAAAAAGGACTTGTTAGCAAAATCATGTTACCAATGTTTATTAATGCTAGCAACGTTATATCATGCATTAGCATGTCGTTTCCGTGAAAAAAAGACATTTTAGCAAAATCATGTTACCAATGTTTATTAATGCTAGCAACGTTATATCATGCATTAGCATGTCGTTTCCGTGAAAAAAAGACATTCTAGAAAAATCATGTTACCAATGTTTATTAATGCTAGCAACGTTATATCATGCATTAGCATGTCGTTTGCATGAAAAAAAGACATTTTAGCAAAATCATGTTACCAATGTTTATTAATGCTAGCAACGTTATATCATGCATTAGCATGTCGTTTCCGTGAAAAAAAGACATTCTAGCAAAATCATGTTACCAATGTTTATTAATGCTAGCAACGTTATATCATGCATTAGCATGTCGTTTCCGTGAAAAAAAGACATTCTAGCAAAATCATGTTACCAATGTTTATTAATGCTAGCAACGTTATATCATGCATTAGCATGTCGTTTCCGTGAAAAAAAGACATTCTAGAAAAATCATGTTACCAATGTTTATTAATGCTAGCAACGTTATATCATGCATTAGCATGTCGTTTGCATGAAAAAAAGACATTTTAGCAAAATCATGTTACCAATGTTTATTAATGCTAGCAACGTTATATCATGCATTAGCATGTCGTTTGCGTGAAAAAAAGACATTCTAGCAAAATCATGTTACCAATGTTTATTAATGCTAGCAACGTTATATCATGCATTAGCATGTCGTTTCCTTGAAAAAAAGACATTTTAGCAAAATCATGTTACCAATGTTTATTAATGCTAGCAACGTTATATCATGCATTAGCATGTCGTTTGCATGAAAAAAAGACATTTTAGCAAAATCATGTTACCAATGTTTATTAATGCTAGCAACGTTATATCATGCATTAGCATGTCGTTTGCGTGAAAAAAAGACATTCTAGCAAAATCATGTTACCAATGTTTATTAATGCTAGCAACGTTATATCATGCATTAGCATGTCGTTTGCGTGAAAAAAAGACATTCTAGCAAAATCATGTTACCAATGTTTATTAATGCTAGCAACGTTATATCATGCATTAGCATGTCGTTTCCGTGAAAAAAAGACATTCTAGAAAAATCATGTTACCAATGTTTATTAATGCTAGCAACGTTATATCATGCATTAGCATGTCGTTTGCATGAAAAAAAGACATTTTAGCAAAATCATGTTACCAATGTTTATTAATGCTAGCAACGTTATATCATGCATTAGCATGTCGTTTGGGTGAAAAAAAAGACATTCTAGAAAAATCATGTTGCCAATGTTTATTAATGCTAGCAACGTTATATCATGCATTAGCATGTCGTTTCCGTGAAAAAAAAAAGTTAGCAAAATCATGTTACCAACGTTAATTAATGCTAGCAACGTTATATCATGCATTAGCATGTCGTTTGGGTGGAAAAAAGACATTCTAGCAAAATCATGTTACCAATGTTTATTAATGCTAGCAACGTTATATCATGCATTAGCATGTCGTTTGGGTGGAAAAAAGACATTCTAGCAAAATCATGTTACCAATGTTTATTAATGCTAGCAACGTTATATCATGCATTAGCATGTCGTTTCCATGAAAAAAAGACATTCTAGAAAAATCATGTTACCAATGTTTATTAATGCTAACAACGTTATATCATGCATTAGCATGTCGTTTGCGTGGAAAAAAGACATTCTAGCAAAATCATGTTACCAATGTTTATTAATGCTAGCAACGTTATATCATGCATTAGCATGTCGTTTGGGTGAAAAAAAGACATTCTAGCAAAATCATGTTACCAATGTTTATTAATGCTAGCAACGTTATATCATGCATTAGCATGTCGTTTCCGTGAAAAAAAAGACATTCTAGAAAAATCATGTTACCAATGTTTATTAATGCTAGCAACGTTATATCATGCATTAGCATGTCGTTTGGGTGAAAAAAAGACATTCTAGCAAAATCATGTTACCAATGTTTATTAATGCTAGCAACGTTATATCATGCATTAGCATGTCGTTTGCGTGAAAAAAAGACATTTTAGCAAAATCATGTTACCAATGTTAATTAATGCTAGCAATGTTATATCATTGATTAGCATGTCGTTTCCGTGAAAAAAAGACATTTTAGCAAAATCATGTTATCAATGTTTATTAATGCTAGCAACGTTATATCATGCATTAGCATGTCGTTTCCGTGAAAAAAAGACATTCTAGAAAAATCATGTTACCAATGTTTATTAATGCTAACAACGTTATATCATGCATTAGCATGTCGTTTGCGTGGAAAAAAGACATTCTAGCAAAATCATGTTACCAATGTTTATTAATGCTAGCAACGTTATATCATGCATTAGCATGTCGTTTCCTTGAAAAAAAGACATTCTAGAAAAATCATGTTACCAATGTTTATTAATGCTAGCAACGTTATATCATGCATTAGCATGTCGTTTCTGTGAAAAAAAGACATTCTAGCAAAATCATGTTACCAATGTTAATTAATGCTAGCAACGTTATATCATGCATTAGCATGTCGTTTCCGTGAAAAAAAGGACTTGTTATCAAAATCATGTTACCAATGTTTATTAATGCTAGCAACGTTATATCATGCATTAGCATGTCGTTTCCGTGAAAAAAAAGACATTCTAGAAAAATCATGTTACCAAAGTTTATTAATCCTAGCAACGTTATATCATGCATTAGCATGTCGTTTGGGTGAAAAAAAGACATTCTAGCAAAATCATGTTACCAATGTTTATTAATGCTAGCAACGTTATATCATGCATTAGCATGTCGTTTGCATGAAAAAAAGACATTCTAGCAAAATCATGTTACCAATGTTTATTAATGCTAGCAACGTTATATCATTGATTAGCATGTCGTTTGCGTGAAAAAAAGACATTTTAGCAAAATCATGTTACCAATGTTTATTAATGCTAGCAACGTTATATCATTGATTAGCATGTCGTTTCCGTGAAAAAAAGACATTCTAGAAAAATCATGTTACCAATGTTTATTAATGCTAACAACGTTATATCATGCATTAGCATGTCGTTTCCGTGGAAAAAAAGACGTTAGCAAAATCATGTTACCAATGTAAATTAATGCTAGCAACGTTATATCATGCATTAGCATGTCCTTTGGGTGAAAAAAAAGACATTTTAGCAAAATCATGTTACCAACGTTAATTAATGCTAACAACGTTATATCATGCATTAGCATGTCGTTTCCGTGAAAAAAAAGACGTTAGCAAAATCATGTTACCAATGTTAATTAATGCTAGCAACGTTATATCATGCATTAGCATGTCGTTTGGGTGGAAAAAAGACATTCTAGCAAAATCATGTTACCAATGTTTATTAATGCTAGCAACGTTATATTGATTAGCATGTCGTTTCCGTGAAAAAAAGACATTCTAGAAAAATCATGTTACCAATGTTTATTAAAGCTAGCAACGTTGTATCATGCATTAGCATGTCGTTTGCGTGAAAAAAAGACATTCTAGCAAAATCATGTTACCAATGTTTATTAATGCTAGCAACGTTATATCATGCATTAGCATGTCGTTTCCTTGAAAAAAAGACATTCTAGAAAAATCATGTTACCAATGTTTATTAATGCTAGCAACGTTATATCATGCATTAGCATGTCGTTTGCGTGAAAAAAAGACATTTTAGCAAAATCATGTTACCAATGTTTATTAATGCTAGCAACGTTATATCATGCATTAGCATGTCGTTTGCATGAAAAAAAGACATTTTAGCAAAATCATGTTACCAATGTTTATTAATGCTAGCAACGTTATATCATGCATTAGCATGTCGTTTGCATGAAAAAAAGACATTTTAGCAAAATCATGTTACCAATGTTTATTAATGCTAGCAACGTTATATCATTGATTAGCATGTCGTTTCCGTGTAAAAAAGACATTCTAGAAAAATCATGTTACCAATGTTTATTAATGCTAGCAACGTTATATCATGCATTAGCATGTCGTTTCCGTGAAAACAAGACATTCTAGAAAAATCATGTTACCAATGTTTATTAATGCTAGCAACGTTATATCATGCATTAGCATGTCGTTTCCGTGAAAAAAAGACATTCTAGCAAAATCATGTTACCAATGTTTATTAATGCTAGCAACGTTATATCATGCATTAGCATGTCGTTTCCGTGAAAAAAAGACATTCTAGAAAAATCATGTTACCAATGTTTATTAATGCTAGCAACGTTATATCATGCATTAGCATGTCGTTTCCGTGAAAAAAAGACATTCTAGAAAAATCATGTTACCAATGTTTATTAATGCTAGCAACGTTATATCATGCATTAGCATGTCGTTTCCGTGAAAAAAAAGACGTTAGCAAAATCATGTTACCAACGTTAATTAATGCTAGCAACGTTATATCATGCATTAGCATGTCGTTTCCATGAAAAAAAAGACATTCTAGCAAAATCATGTTACCAATGTTTATTAATGCTAGCAACGTTATATCATGCATTAGCATGTCGTTTCCGTGAAAAAAAAGACATTTTAGCAAAATCATGTTACCATTGTTTATTAATGCTAGCAACTTTATATCATGCATTAGCATGTCGTTTGCGTGAAAAAAAAGACATTCTAGCAAAATCATGTTACCAATGTTTATTAATGCTAGCAACGTTATATCATGCATTAGCATGTCGTTTCCGTGAAAAAAAAGACATTCTAGCAAAATCATGTTACCAATGTTAATTAATGCTAGCAACGTTATATCATGCATTAGCATGTCGTTTGGGTGAAAAAAAAGACATTCTAGCAAAATCATGTTACCAATGTTTATTAATGCTAGCAACGTTATATCATGCATTAGCATGTCGTTTCCGTGAAAAAAAGGACTTGTTAGCAAAATCATGTTACCAACGTTAATTAATGCTAGCAACGTTATATCATGCATTAGCATGTCGTTTCCGTGAAAAAAAGACATTCTAGAAAAATCATGTTACCAATGTTTATTAATGCTAGCAACGTTATATCATGCATTAGCATGTCGTTTAGGTGAAAAAAAAGACATTCTAGCAAAATCATGTTACCAATGTTTATTAATGCTAGCAACGTTATATCATGCATTAGCATGTCGTTTGGGTGGAAAAAAGACATTCTAGCAAAATCATGTTACCAATGTTTATTAATGCTAGCAACGTTATATTGATTAGCATGTCGTTTCCGTGAAAAAAAAGACATTCTAGAAAAATCATGTTACCAATGTTTATTAAAGCTAGCAACGTTGTATCATGCATTAGCATGTCGTTTGCATGAAAAAAAGACATTTTAGCAAAATCATGTTACCAATGTTTATTAATGCTAGCAACGTTATATCATTGATTAGCATGTCGTTTGCGTGAAAAAGACATTTTAGCAAAATCATGTTACCAATGTTTATTAATGCTAGCAACGTTATATCATTGATTAGCATGTCGTTTCCGTGAAAAAAAGACATTCTAGAAAAATCATGTTACCAATGTTTATTAATGCTAACAACGTTATATCATGCATTAGCATGTCGTTTCCGTGGAAAAAAAGACGTTAGCAAAATCATGTTACCAATGTAAATTAATGCTAGCAACGTTATATCATGCATTAGCATGTCCTTTGGGTGAAAAAAAAGACATTTTAGCAAAATCATGTTACCAACGTTAATTAATGCTAACAACGTTATATCATGCATTAGCATGTCGTTTCCGTGAAAAAAAAGACGTTAACAAAATCATGTTACCAATGTTAATTAATGCTAGCAACGTTATATCATGCATTAGCATGTCGTTTGGGTGGAAAAAAGACATTCTAGCAAAATCATGTTACCAATGTTTATTAATGCTAGCAACGTTATATTGATTAGCATGTCGTTTCCGTGAAAAAAAGACATTCTAGAAAAATCATGTTACCAATGTTTATTAAAGCTAGCAACGTTGTATCATGCATTAGCATGTCGTTTGCGTGAAAAAAAGACATTCTAGCAAAATCATGTTACCAATGTTAATTAATGCTAGCAACGTTATATCATTGATTAGCATGTCGTTTCCGTGAAAAAAAGACATTTTAGCAAAATCATGTTACCAATGTTTATTAATGCTAGCAACGTTATATCATGCATTAGCATGTCGTTTGCGTGGAAAAAAGACATTCTAGCAAAATCATGTTACCAATGTTTATTAATGCTAGCAACGTTATATCATGCATTAGCATGTCGTTTCCGTGAAAAAAAGACATTCTAGAAAAATCATGTTACCAATGTTTAGTAATGCTAGCAACGTTATATCATGCATTAGCATGTCGTTTCCGTGAAAAAAAGACATTCTAGCAAAATCATGTTACCAATGTTTATTAATGCTAGCAACGTTATATCATGCATTAGCATGTCGTTTCCGTGAAAAAAAGGACTTGTTAGCAAAATCATGTTACCAATGTTAATTAATGCTAGCAACGTTATATCATTGATTAGCATGTCGTTTCCGTGAAAAAAAGACATTTTAGCAAAATCATGTTACCAATGTTTATTAATGCTAGCAACGTTATATCATGCATTAGCATGTCGTTTCCATGAAAAAAAGACATTCTAGAAAAATCATGTTACCAATGTTTATTAATGCTAACAACGTTATATCATGCATTAGCATGTCGTTTGCGTGGAAAAAAGACATTCTAGCAAAATCATGTTACCAATGTTTATTAATGCTAGCAACGTTATATCATGCATTAGCATGTCGTTTGGGTGAAAAAAAGACATTCTAGCAAAATCATGTTACCAATGTTTATTAATGCTAGCAACGTTATATCATGCATTAGCATGTCGTTTGGGTGAAAAAAAGACATTCTAGCAAAATCATGTTACCAATGTTTATTAATGCTAGCAACGTTATATCATGCATTAGCATGTCGTTTGCGTGAAAAAAAGACATTTTAGCAAAATCATGTTACCAATGTTAATTAATGCTAGCAATGTTATATCATTGATTAGCATGTCGTTTCCGTGAAAAAAAGACATTTTAGCAAAATCATGTTATCAATGTTTATTAATGCTAGCAACGTTATATCATGCATTAGCATGTCGTTTCCGTGAAAAAAAGACATTCTAGAAAAATCATGTTACCAATGTTTATTAATGCTAACAACGTTATATCATGCATTAGCATGTCGTTTGCGTGGAAAAAAGACATTCTAGCAAAATCATGTTACCAATGTTTATTAATGCTAGCAACGTTATATCATGCATTAGCATGTCGTTTCCTTGAAAAAAAGACATTCTAGAAAAATCATGTTACCAATGTTTATTAATGCTAGCAACGTTATATCATGCATTAGCATGTCGTTTCTGTGAAAAAAAGACATTCTAGCAAAATCATGTTACCAATGTTAATTAATGCTAGCAACGTTATATCATGCATTAGCATGTCGTTTCCGTGAAAAAAAGGACTTGTTATCAAAATCATGTTACCAATGTTTATTAATGCTAGCAACGTTATATCATGCATTAGCATGTCGTTTCCGTGAAAAAAAAGACATTCTAGAAAAATCATGTTACCAATGTTTATTAATCCTAGCAACGTTATATCATGCATTAGCATGTCGTTTGGGTGAAAAAAAGACATTCTAGCAAAATCATGTTACCAATGTTTATTAATGCTAGCAACGTTATATCATGCATTAGCATGTCGTTTCCGTGAAAAAAAGGACTTGTTAGCAAAATCATGTTACCAACGTTAATTAATGCTAGCAACGTTATATCATGCATTAGCATGTCGTTTCCGTGAAAAAAAGACATTCTAGAAAAATCATGTTACCAATGTTTATTAATGCTAGCAACGTTATATCATGCATTAGCATGTCGTTTAGGTGAAAAAAAAGACATTCTAGCAAAATCATGTTACCAATGTTTATTAATGCTAGCAACGTTATATCATGCATTAGCATGTCGTTTGGGTGGAAAAAAGACATTCTAGCAAAATCATGTTACCAATGTTTATTAATGCTAGCAACGTTATATTGATTAGCATGTCGTTTCCGTGAAAAAAAAGACATTCTAGAAAAATCATGTTACCAATGTTTATTAAAGCTAGCAACGTTGTATCATGCATTAGCATGTCGTTTGCATGAAAAAAAGACATTTTAGCAAAATCATGTTACCAATGTTTATTAATGCTAGCAACGTTATATCATTGATTAGCATGTCGTTTGCGTGAAAAAAAGACATTTTAGCAAAATCATGTTACCAATGTTTATTAATGCTAGCAACGTTATATCATTGATTAGCATGTCGTTTCCGTGAAAAAAAGACATTCTAGAAAAATCATGTTACCAATGTTTATTAATGCTAACAACGTTATATCATGCATTAGCATGTCGTTTCCGTGGAAAAAAAGACGTTAGCAAAATCATGTTACCAATGTAAATTAATGCTAGCAACGTTATATCATGCATTAGCATGTCCTTTGGGTGAAAAAAAAGACATTTTAGCAAAATCATGTTACCAACGTTAATTAATGCTAACAACGTTATATCATGCATTAGCATGTCGTTTCCGTGAAAAAAAAGACGTTAACAAAATCATGTTACCAATGTTAATTAATGCTAGCAACGTTATATCATGCATTAGCATGTCATTTGGGTGGAAAAAAGACATTCTAGCAAAATCATGTTACCAATGTTTATTAATGCTAGCAACGTTATATTGATTAGCATGTCGTTTCCGTGAAAAAAAGACATTCTAGAAAAATCATGTTACCAATGTTTATTAAAGCTAGCAACGTTGTATCATGCATTAGCATGTCGTTTGCGTGAAAAAAAGACATTCTAGCAAAATCATGTTACCAATGTTAATTAATGCTAGCAACGTTATATCATTGATTAGCATGTCGTTTCCGTGAAAAAAAGACATTTTAGCAAAATCATGTTACCAATGTTTATTAATGCTAGCAACGTTATATCATGCATTAGCATGTCGTTTGCGTGGAAAAAAGACATTCTAGCAAAATCATGTTACCAATGTTTATTAATGCTAGCAACGTTATATCATGCATTAGCATGTCGTTTCCGTGAAAAAAAGACATTCTAGAAAAATCATGTTACCAATGTTTAGTAATGCTAGCAACGTTATATCATGCATTAGCATGTCGTTTCCGTGAAAAAAAGACATTCTAGCAAAATCATGTTACCAATGTTTATTAATGCTAGCAACGTTATATCATGCATTAGCATGTCGTTTCCGTGAAAAAAAGGACTTGTTAGCAAAATCATGTTACCAATGTTAATTAATGCTAGCAACGTTATATCATTGATTAGCATGTCGTTTCCGTGAAAAAAAGACATTTTAGCAAAATCATGTTACCAATGTTTATTAATGCTAGCAACGTTATATCATGCATTAGCATGTCGTTTCCATGAAAAAAAGACATTCTAGAAAAATCATGTTACCAATGTTTATTAATGCTAACAACGTTATATCATGCATTAGCATGTCGTTTGCGTGGAAAAAAGACATTCTAGCAAAATCATGTTACCAATGTTTATTAATGCTAGCAACGTTATATCATGCATTAGCATGTCGTTTGGGTGAAAAAAAGACATTCTAGCAAAATCATGTTACCAATGTTTATTAATGCTAGCAACGTTATATCATGCATTAGCATGTCGTTTCCGTGAAAAAAAAGACATTCTAGAAAAATCATGTTACCAATGTTTATTAATGCTAGCAACGTTATATCATGCATTAGCATGTCGTTTGGGTGAAAAAAAGACATTCTAGCAAAATCATGTTACCAATGTTTATTAATGCTAGCAACGTTATATCATGCATTAGCATGTCGTTTGCGTGAAAAAAAGACATTTTAGCAAAATCATGTTACCAATGTTAATTAATGCTAGCAATGTTATATCATTGATTAGCATGTCGTTTCCGTGAAAAAAAGACATTTTAGCAAAATCATGTTATCAATGTTTATTAATGCTAGCAACGTTATATCATGCATTAGCATGTCGTTTCCGTGAAAAAAAGACATTCTAGAAAAATCATGTTACCAATGTTTATTAATGCTAACAACGTTATATCATGCATTAGCATGTCGTTTGCGTGGAAAAAAGACATTCTAGCAAAATCATGTTACCAATGTTTATTAATGCTAGCAACGTTATATCATGCATTAGCATGTCGTTTCCTTGAAAAAAAGACATTCTAGCAAAATCATGTTACCAATGTTAATTAATGCTAGCAACGTTATATCATGCATTAGCATGTCGTTTCCGTGAAAAAAAGGACTTGTTATCAAAATCATGTTACCAATGTTTATTAATGCTAGCAACGTTATATCATGCATTAGCATGTCGTTTCCGTGAAAAAAAAGACATTCTAGAAAAATCATGTTACCAAAGTTTATTAATCCTAGCAACGTTATATCATGCATTAGCATGTCGTTTGGGTGAAAAAAAGACATTCTAGCAAAATCATGTTACCAATGTTTATTAATGCTAGCAACGTTATATCATGCATTAGCATGTCGTTTGCATGAAAAAAAGACATTCTAGCAAAATCATGTTACCAATGTTTATTAATGCTAGCAACGTTATATCATTGATTAGCATGTCGTTTGCGTGAAAAAAAGACATTTTAGCAAAATCATGTTACCAATGTTTATTAATGCTAGCAACGTTATATCATTGATTAGCATGTCGTTTCCGTGAAAAAAAGACATTCTAGAAAAATCATGTTACCAATGTTTATTAATGCTAACAACGTTATATCATGCATTAGCATGTCGTTTCCGTGGAAAAAAAGACGTTAGCAAAATCATGTTACCAATGTAAATTAATGCTAGCAACGTTATATCATGCATTAGCATGTCCTTTGGGTGAAAAAAAAGACATTTTAGCAAAATCATGTTACCAACGTTAATTAATGCTAACAACGTTATATCATGCATTAGCATGTCGTTTCCGTGAAAAAAAAGACGTTAGCAAAATCATGTTACCAATGTTAATTAATGCTAGCAACGTTATATCATGCATTAGCATGTCGTTTGGGTGGAAAAAAGACATTCTAGCAAAATCATGTTACCAATGTTTATTAATGCTAGCAACGTTATATTGATTAGCATGTCGTTTCCGTGAAAAAAAGACATTCTAGAAAAATCATGTTACCAATGTTTATTAAAGCTAGCAACGTTGTATCATGCATTAGCATGTCGTTTGCGTGAAAAAAAGACATTCTAGCAAAATCATGTTACCAATGTTTATTAATGCTAGCAACGTTATATCATGCATTAGCATGTCGTTTCCTTGAAAAAAAGACATTCTAGAAAAATCATGTTACCAATGTTTATTAATGCTAGCAACGTTATATCATGCATTAGCATGTCGTTTGCGTGAAAAAAAGACATTTTAGCAAAATCATGTTACCAATGTTTATTAATGCTAGCAACGTTATATCATGCATTAGCATGTCGTTTGCATGAAAAAAAGACATTTTAGCAAAATCATGTTACCAATGTTTATTAATGCTAGCAACGTTATATCATGCATTAGCATGTCGTTTGCATGAAAAAAAGACATTTTAGCAAAATCATGTTACCAATGTTTATTAATGCTAGCAACGTTATATCATTGATTAGCATGTCGTTTCCGTGTAAAAAAGACATTCTAGAAAAATCATGTTACCAATGTTTATTAATGCTAGCAACGTTATATCATGCATTAGCATGTCGTTTCCGTGAAAACAAGACATTCTAGAAAAATCATGTTACCAATGTTTATTAATGCTAGCAACGTTATATCATGCATTAGCATGTCGTTTCCGTGAAAAAAAGACATTCTAGCAAAATCATGTTACCAATGTTTATTAATGCTAGCAACGTTATATCATGCATTAGCATGTCGTTTCCGTGAAAAAAAGACATTCTAGAAAAATCATGTTACCAATGTTTATTAATGCTAGCAACGTTATATCATGCATTAGCATGTCGTTTCCGTGAAAAAAAGACATTCTAGAAAAATCATGTTACCAATGTTTATTAATGCTAGCAACGTTATATCATGCATTAGCATGTCGTTTCCGTGAAAAAAAAGACGTTAGCAAAATCATGTTACCAACGTTAATTAATGCTAGCAACGTTATATCATGCATTAGCATGTCGTTTCCATGAAAAAAAAGACATTCTAGCAAAATCATGTTACCAATGTTTATTAATGCTAGCAACGTTATATCATGCATTAGCATGTCGTTTCCGTGAAAAAAAAGACATTTTAGCAAAATCATGTTACCATTGTTTATTAATGCTAGCAACTTTATATCATGCATTAGCATGTCGTTTGCGTGAAAAAAAAGACATTCTAGCAAAATCATGTTACCAATGTTTATTAATGCTAGCAACGTTATATCATGCATTAGCATGTCGTTTCCGTGAAAAAAAAGACATTCTAGCAAAATCATGTTACCAATGTTAATTAATGCTAGCAACGTTATATCATGCATTAGCATGTCGTTTGGGTGAAAAAAAAGACATTCTAGCAAAATCATGTTACCAATGTTTATTAATGCTAGCAACGTTATATCATGCATTAGCATGTCGTTTCCGTGAAAAAAAGGACTTGTTAGCAAAATCATGTTACCAACGTTAATTAATGCTAGCAACGTTATATCATGCATTAGCATGTCGTTTCCGTGAAAAAAAGACATTCTAGAAAAATCATGTTACCAATGTTTATTAATGCTAGCAACGTTATATCATGCATTAGCATGTCGTTTAGGTGAAAAAAAAGACATTCTAGCAAAATCATGTTACCAATGTTTATTAATGCTAGCAACGTTATATCATGCATTAGCATGTCGTTTGGGTGGAAAAAAGACATTCTAGCAAAATCATGTTACCAATGTTTATTAATGCTAGCAACGTTATATTGATTAGCATGTCGTTTCCGTGAAAAAAAAGACATTCTAGAAAAATCATGTTACCAATGTTTATTAAAGCTAGCAACGTTGTATCATGCATTAGCATGTCGTTTGCATGAAAAAAAGACATTTTAGCAAAATCATGTTACCAATGTTTATTAATGCTAGCAACGTTATATCATTGATTAGCATGTCGTTTGCGTGAAAAAGACATTTTAGCAAAATCATGTTACCAATGTTTATTAATGCTAGCAACGTTATATCATTGATTAGCATGTCGTTTCCGTGAAAAAAAGACATTCTAGAAAAATCATGTTACCAATGTTTATTAATGCTAACAACGTTATATCATGCATTAGCATGTCGTTTCCGTGGAAAAAAAGACGTTAGCAAAATCATGTTACCAATGTAAATTAATGCTAGCAACGTTATATCATGCATTAGCATGTCCTTTGGGTGAAAAAAAAGACATTTTAGCAAAATCATGTTACCAACGTTAATTAATGCTAACAACGTTATATCATGCATTAGCATGTCGTTTCCGTGAAAAAAAAGACGTTAACAAAATCATGTTACCAATGTTAATTAATGCTAGCAACGTTATATCATGCATTAGCATGTCGTTTGGGTGGAAAAAAGACATTCTAGCAAAATCATGTTACCAATGTTTATTAATGCTAGCAACGTTATATTGATTAGCATGTCGTTTCCGTGAAAAAAAGACATTCTAGAAAAATCATGTTACCAATGTTTATTAAAGCTAGCAACGTTGTATCATGCATTAGCATGTCGTTTGCGTGAAAAAAAGACATTCTAGCAAAATCATGTTACCAATGTTAATTAATGCTAGCAACGTTATATCATTGATTAGCATGTCGTTTCCGTGAAAAAAAGACATTTTAGCAAAATCATGTTACCAATGTTTATTAATGCTAGCAACGTTATATCATGCATTAGCATGTCGTTTGCGTGGAAAAAAGACATTCTAGCAAAATCATGTTACCAATGTTTATTAATGCTAGCAACGTTATATCATGCATTAGCATGTCGTTTCCGTGAAAAAAAGACATTCTAGAAAAATCATGTTACCAATGTTTAGTAATGCTAGCAACGTTATATCATGCATTAGCATGTCGTTTCCGTGAAAAAAAGACATTCTAGCAAAATCATGTTACCAATGTTTATTAATGCTAGCAACGTTATATCATGCATTAGCATGTCGTTTCCGTGAAAAAAAGGACTTGTTAGCAAAATCATGTTACCAATGTTAATTAATGCTAGCAACGTTATATCATTGATTAGCATGTCGTTTCCGTGAAAAAAAGACATTTTAGCAAAATCATGTTACCAATGTTTATTAATGCTAGCAACGTTATATCATGCATTAGCATGTCGTTTCCATGAAAAAAAGACATTCTAGAAAAATCATGTTACCAATGTTTATTAATGCTAACAACGTTATATCATGCATTAGCATGTCGTTTGCGTGGAAAAAAGACATTCTAGCAAAATCATGTTACCAATGTTTATTAATGCTAGCAACGTTATATCATGCATTAGCATGTCGTTTGGGTGAAAAAAAGACATTCTAGCAAAATCATGTTACCAATGTTTATTAATGCTAGCAACGTTATATCATGCATTAGCATGTCGTTTCCGTGAAAAAAAAGACATTCTAGAAAAATCATGTTACCAATGTTTATTAATGCTAGCAACGTTATATCATGCATTAGCATGTCGTTTGGGTGAAAAAAAGACATTCTAGCAAAATCATGTTACCAATGTTTATTAATGCTAGCAACGTTATATCATGCATTAGCATGTCGTTTGCGTGAAAAAAAGACATTTTAGCAAAATCATGTTACCAATGTTAATTAATGCTAGCAATGTTATATCATTGATTAGCATGTCGTTTCCGTGAAAAAAAGACATTTTAGCAAAATCATGTTATCAATGTTTATTAATGCTAGCAACGTTATATCATGCATTAGCATGTCGTTTCCGTGAAAAAAAGACATTCTAGAAAAATCATGTTACCAATGTTTATTAATGCTAACAACGTTATATCATGCATTAGCATGTCGTTTGCGTGGAAAAAAGACATTCTAGCAAAATCATGTTACCAATGTTTATTAATGCTAGCAACGTTATATCATGCATTAGCATGTCGTTTCCTTGAAAAAAAGACATTCTAGAAAAATCATGTTACCAATGTTTATTAATGCTAGCAACGTTATATCATGCATTAGCATGTCGTTTCTGTGAAAAAAAGACATTCTAGCAAAATCATGTTACCAATGTTAATTAATGCTAGCAACGTTATATCATGCATTAGCATGTCGTTTCCGTGAAAAAAAGGACTTGTTATCAAAATCATGTTACCAATGTTTATTAATGCTAGCAACGTTATATCATGCATTAGCATGTCGTTTCCGTGAAAAAAAAGACATTCTAGAAAAATCATGTTACCAATGTTTATTAATCCTAGCAACGTTATATCATGCATTAGCATGTCGTTTGGGTGAAAAAAAGACATTCTAGCAAAATCATGTTACCAATGTTTATTAATGCTAGCAACGTTATATCATGCATTAGCATGTCGTTTGCATGAAAAAAAGACATTCTAGCAAAATCATGTTACCAATGTTTATTAATGCTAGCAACGTTATATCATTGATTAGCATGTCGTTTGCGTGAAAAAAAGACATTTTAGCAAAATCATGTTACCAATGTTTATTAATGCTAGCAACGTTATATCATTGATTAGCATGTCGTTTCCGTGAAAAAAAGACATTCTAGAAAAATCATGTTACCAATGTTTATTAATGCTAACAACGTTATATCATGCATTAGCATGTCGTTTCCGTGGAAAAAAAGACGTTAGCAAAATCATGTTACCAATGTAAATTAATGCTAGCAACGTTATATCATGCATTAGCATGTCCTTTGGGTGAAAAAAAAGACATTTTAGCAAAATCATGTTACCAACGTTAATTAATGCTAACAACGTTATATCATGCATTAGCATGTCGTTTCCGTGAAAAAAAAGACGTTAGCAAAATCATGTTACCAATGTTAATTAATGCTAGCAACGTTATATCATGCATTAGCATGTCGTTTGGGTGGAAAAAAGACATTCTAGCAAAATCATGTTACCAATGTTTATTAATGCTAGCAACGTTATATTGATTAGCATGTCGTTTCCGTGAAAAAAAGACATTCTAGAAAAATCATGTTACCAATGTTTATTAAAGCTAGCAACGTTGTATCATGCATTAGCATGTCGTTTGCGTGAAAAAAAGACATTCTAGCAAAATCATGTTACCAATGTTTATTAATGCTAGCAACGTTATATCATGCATTAGCATGTCGTTTCCTTGAAAAAAAGACATTCTAGAAAAATCATGTTACCAATGTTTATTAATGCTAGCAACGTTATATCATGCATTAGCATGTCGTTTGCGTGAAAAAAAGACATTTTAGCAAAATCATGTTACCAATGTTTATTAATGCTAGCAACGTTATATCATGCATTAGCATGTCGTTTGCATGAAAAAAAGACATTTTAGCAAAATCATGTTACCAATGTTTATTAATGCTAGCAACGTTATATCATGCATTAGCATGTCGTTTGCATGAAAAAAAGACATTTTAGCAAAATCATGTTACCAATGTTTATTAATGCTAGCAACGTTATATCATTGATTAGCATGTCGTTTCCGTGTAAAAAAGACATTCTAGAAAAATCATGTTACCAATGTTTATTAATGCTAGCAACGTTATATCATGCATTAGCATGTCGTTTCCGTGAAAAAAAGACATTCTAGAAAAATCATGTTACCAATGTTTATTAATGCTAGCAACGTTATATCATGCATTAGCATGTCGTTTCCGTGAAAAAAAGACATTCTAGCAAAATCATGTTACCAATGTTTATTAATGCTAGCAACGTTATATCATGCATTAGCATGTCGTTTCCGTGAAAAAAAGACATT
Organism: Pseudorasbora parva; assembly: GCF_024679245.1. Classification (NCBI taxonomy): domain Eukaryota; kingdom Metazoa; phylum Chordata; class Actinopteri; order Cypriniformes; family Gobionidae; genus Pseudorasbora; species Pseudorasbora parva. The sequence continues at coordinate 1,684,755 of NC_090181.1, forward strand.
CTAGAAAAATCATGTTACCAATGTTTATTAATGCTAGCAACGTTATATCATGCATTAGCATGTCGTTTCCGTGAAAAAAAGACATTCTAGAAAAATCATGTTACCAATGTTTATTAATGCTAGCAACGTTATATCATGCATTAGCATGTCGTTTCCGTGAAAAAAAAGACGTTAGCAAAATCATGTTACCAACGTTAATTAATGCTAGCAACGTTATATCATGCATTAGCATGTCGTTTCCATGAAAAAAAAGACATTCTAGCAAAATCATGTTACCAATGTTTATTAATGCTAGCAACGTTATATCATGCATTAGCATGTCGTTTCCGTGAAAAAAAAGACATTTTAGCAAAATCATGTTACCATTGTTTATTAATGCTAGCAACTTTATATCATGCATTAGCATGTCGTTTGCGTGAAAAAAAAGACATTCTAGCAAAATCATGTTACCAATGTTTATTAATGCTAGCAACGTTATATCATGCATTAGCATGTCGTTTCCGTGAAAAAAAAGACATTCTAGCAAAATCATGTTACCAATGTTAATTAATGCTAGCAACGTTATATCATGCATTAGCATGTCGTTTGGGTGAAAAAAAAGACATTCTAGCAAAATCATGTTACCAATGTTTATTAATGCTAGCAACGTTATATCATGCATTAGCATGTCGTTTCCGTGAAAAAAAGGACTTGTTAGCAAAATCATGTTACCAACGTTAATTAATGCTAGCAACGTTATATCATGCATTAGCATGTCGTTTCCGTGAAAAAAAGACATTCTAGAAAAATCATGTTACCAATGTTTATTAATGCTAGCAACGTTATATCATGCATTAGCATGTCGTTTAGGTGAAAAAAAAGACATTCTAGCAAAATCATGTTACCAATGTTTATTAATGCTAGCAACGTTATATCATGCATTAGCATGTCGTTTGGGTGGAAAAAAGACATTCTAGCAAAATCATGTTACCAATGTTTATTAATGCTAGCAACGTTATATTGATTAGCATGTCGTTTCCGTGAAAAAAAGACATTCTAGAAAAATCATGTTACCAATGTTTATTAAAGCTAGCAACGTTGTATCATGCATTAGCATGTCGTTTGCGTGAAAAAAAGACATTCTAGCAAAATCATGTTACCAATGTTAATTAATGCTAGCAACGTTATATCATTGATTAGCATGTCGTTTCCGTGAAAAAAAGACATTTTAGCAAAATCATGTTACCAATGTTTATTAATGCTAGCAACGTTATATCATGCATTAGCATGTCGTTTGCGTGGAAAAAAGACATTCTAGCAAAATCATGTTACCAATGTTTATTAATGCTAGCAACGTTATATCATGCATTAGCATGTCGTTTCCGTGAAAAAAAGACATTCTAGAAAAATCATGTTACCAATGTTTAGTAATGCTAGCAACGTTATATCATGCATTAGCATGTCGTTTCCGTGAAAAAAAGACATTCTAGCAAAATCATGTTACCAATGTTTATTAATGCTAGCAACGTTATATCATGCATTAGCATGTCGTTTCCGTGAAAAAAAGGACTTGTTAGCAAAATCATGTTACCAATGTTAATTAATGCTAGCAACGTTATATCATTGATTAGCATGTCGTTTCCGTGAAAAAAAGACATTTTAGCAAAATCATGTTACCAATGTTTATTAATGCTAGCAACGTTATATCATGCATTAGCATGTCGTTTCCATGAAAAAAAGACATTCTAGAAAAATCATGTTACCAATGTTTATTAATGCTAACAACGTTATATCATGCATTAGCATGTCGTTTGCGTGGAAAAAAGACATTCTAGCAAAATCATGTTACCAATGTTTATTAATGCTAGCAACGTTATATCATGCATTAGCATGTCGTTTGGGTGAAAAAAAGACATTCTAGCAAAATCATGTTACCAATGTTTATTAATGCTAGCAACGTTATATCATGCATTAGCATGTCGTTTCCGTGAAAAAAAAGACATTCTAGAAAAATCATGTTACCAATGTTTATTAATGCTAGCAACGTTATATCATGCATTAGCATGTCGTTTGGGTGAAAAAAAGACATTCTAGCAAAATCATGTTACCAATGTTTATTAATGCTAGCAACGTTATATCATGCATTAGCATGTCGTTTGCGTGAAAAAAAGACATTTTAGCAAAATCATGTTACCAATGTTAATTAATGCTAGCAATGTTATATCATTGATTAGCATGTCGTTTCCGTGAAAAAAAGACATTTTAGCAAAATCATGTTATCAATGTTTATTAATGCTAGCAACGTTATATCATGCATTAGCATGTCGTTTCCGTGAAAAAAAGACATTCTAGAAAAATCATGTTACCAATGTTTATTAATGCTAACAACGTTATATCATGCATTAGCATGTCGTTTGCGTGGAAAAAAGACATTCTAGCAAAATCATGTTACCAATGTTTATTAATGCTAGCAACGTTATATCATGCATTAGCATGTCGTTTCCTTGAAAAAAAGACATTCTAGAAAAATCATGTTACCAATGTTTATTAATGCTAGCAACGTTATATCATGCATTAGCATGTCGTTTCTGTGAAAAAAAGACATTCTAGCAAAATCATGTTACCAATGTTAATTAATGCTAGCAACGTTATATCATGCATTAGCATGTCGTTTCCGTGAAAAAAAGGACTTGTTATCAAAATCATGTTACCAATGTTTATTAATGCTAGCAACGTTATATCATGCATTAGCATGTCGTTTCCGTGAAAAAAAAGACATTCTAGAAAAATCATGTTACCAATGTTTATTAATCCTAGCAACGTTATATCATGCATTAGCATGTCGTTTGGGTGAAAAAAAGACATTCTAGCAAAATCATGTTACCAATGTTTATTAATGCTAGCAACGTTATATCATGCATTAGCATGTCGTTTGCATGAAAAAAAGACATTCTAGCAAAATCATGTTACCAATGTTTATTAATGCTAGCAACGTTATATCATTGATTAGCATGTCGTTTGCGTGAAAAAAAGACATTTTAGCAAAATCATGTTACCAATGTTTATTAATGCTAGCAACGTTATATCATTGATTAGCATGTCGTTTCCGTGAAAAAAAGACATTCTAGAAAAATCATGTTACCAATGTTTATTAATGCTAACAACGTTATATCATGCATTAGCATGTCGTTTCCGTGGAAAAAAAGACGTTAGCAAAATCATGTTACCAATGTAAATTAATGCTAGCAACGTTATATCATGCATTAGCATGTCCTTTGGGTGAAAAAAAAGACATTTTAGCAAAATCATGTTACCAACGTTAATTAATGCTAACAACGTTATATCATGCATTAGCATGTCGTTTCCGTGAAAAAAAAGACGTTAGCAAAATCATGTTACCAATGTTAATTAATGCTAGCAACGTTATATCATGCATTAGCATGTCGTTTGGGTGGAAAAAAGACATTCTAGCAAAATCATGTTACCAATGTTTATTAATGCTAGCAACGTTATATTGATTAGCATGTCGTTTCCGTGAAAAAAAGACATTCTAGAAAAATCATGTTACCAATGTTTATTAAAGCTAGCAACGTTGTATTATGCATTAGCATGTCGTTTGCGTGAAAAAAAGACATTCTAGCAAAATCATGTTACCAATGTTTATTAATGCTAGCAACGTTATATCATGCATTAGCATGTCGTTTCCTTGAAAAAAAGACATTCTAGAAAAATCATGTTACCAATGTTTATTAATGCTAGCAACGTTATATCATGCATTAGCATGTCGTTTGCATGAAAAAAAGACATTTTAGCAAAATCATGTTACCAATGTTTATTAATGCTAGCAACGTTATATCATGCATTAGCATGTCGTTTGCATGAAAAAAAGACATTTTAGCAAAATCATGTTACCAATGTTTATTAATGCTAGCAACGTTATATCATTGATTAGCATGTCGTTTCCGTGTAAAAAAGACATTCTAGAAAAATCATGTTACCAATGTTTATTAATGCTAGCAACGTTATATCATGCATTAGCATGTCGTTTCCGTGAAAAAAAGACATTCTAGAAAAATCATGTTACCAATGTTTATTAATGCTAGCAACGTTATATCATGCATTAGCATGTCGTTTCCGTGAAAAAAAGACATTCTAGCAAAATCATGTTACCAATGTTTATTAATGCTAGCAACGTTATATCATGCATTAGCATGTCGTTTCCGTGAAAAAAAGACATTCTAGAAAAATCATGTTACCAATGTTTATTAATGCTAGCAACGTTATATCATGCATTAGCATGTCGTTTCCGTGAAAAAAAGACATTCTAGAAAAATCATGTTACCAATGTTTATTAATGCTAGCAACGTTATATCATGCATTAGCATGTCGTTTCCGTGAAAAAAAAGACGTTAGCAAAATCATGTTACCAACGTTAATTAATGCTAGCAACGTTATATCATGCATTAGCATGTCGTTTCCATGAAAAAAAAGACATTCTAGCAAAATCATGTTACCAATGTTTATTAATGCTAGCAACGTTATATCATGCATTAGCATGTCGTTTCCGTGAAAAAAAAGACATTTTAGCAAAATCATGTTACCATTGTTTATTAATGCTAGCAACTTTATATCATGCATTAGCATGTCGTTTGCGTGAAAAAAAAGACATTCTAGCAAAATCATGTTACCAATGTTTATTAATGCTAGCAACGTTATATCATGCATTAGCATGTCGTTTCCGTGAAAAAAAAGACATTCTAGCAAAATCATGTTACCAATGTTAATTAATGCTAGCAACGTTATATCATGCATTAGCATGTCGTTTGGGTGAAAAAAAAGACATTCTAGCAAAATCATGTTACCAATGTTTATTAATGCTAGCAACGTTATATCATGCATTAGCATGTCGTTTCCGTGAAAAAAAGGACTTGTTAGCAAAATCATGTTACCAACGTTAATTAATGCTAGCAACGTTATATCATGCATTAGCATGTCGTTTCCGTGAAAAAAAGACATTCTAGAAAAATCATGTTACCAATGTTTATTAATGCTAGCAACGTTATATCATGCATTAGCATGTCGTTTAGGTGAAAAAAAAGACATTCTAGCAAAATCATGTTACCAATGTTTATTAATGCTAGCAACGTTATATCATGCATTAGCATGTCGTTTGGGTGGAAAAAAGACATTCTAGCAAAATCATGTTACCAATGTTTATTAATGCTAGCAACGTTATATTGATTAGCATGTCGTTTCCGTGAAAAAAAAGACATTCTAGAAAAATCATGTTACCAATGTTTATTAAAGCTAGCAACGTTGTATCATGCATTAGCATGTCGTTTGCATGAAAAAAAGACATTTTAGCAAAATCATGTTACCAATGTTTATTAATGCTAGCAACGTTATATCATTGATTAGCATGTCGTTTGCGTGAAAAAAAGACATTTTAGCAAAATCATGTTACCAATGTTTATTAATGCTAGCAACGTTATATCATTGATTAGCATGTCGTTTCCGTGAAAAAAAGACATTCTAGAAAAATCATGTTACCAATGTTTATTAATGCTAACAACGTTATATCATGCATTAGCATGTCGTTTCCGTGGAAAAAAAGACGTTAGCAAAATCATGTTACCAATGTAAATTAATGCTAGCAACGTTATATCATGCATTAGCATGTCCTTTGGGTGAAAAAAAAGACATTTTAGCAAAATCATGTTACCAACGTTAATTAATGCTAACAACGTTATATCATGCATTAGCATGTCGTTTCCGTGAAAAAAAAGACGTTAACAAAATCATGTTACCAATGTTAATTAATGCTAGCAACGTTATATCATGCATTAGCATGTCGTTTGGGTGGAAAAAAGACATTCTAGCAAAATCATGTTACCAATGTTTATTAATGCTAGCAACGTTATATTGATTAGCATGTCGTTTCCGTGAAAAAAAGACATTCTAGAAAAATCATGTTACCAATGTTTATTAAAGCTAGCAACGTTGTATCATGCATTAGCATGTCGTTTGCGTGAAAAAAAGACATTCTAGCAAAATCATGTTACCAATGTTAATTAATGCTAGCAACGTTATATCATTGATTAGCATGTCGTTTCCGTGAAAAAAAGACATTTTAGCAAAATCATGTTACCAATGTTTATTAATGCTAGCAACGTTATATCATGCATTAGCATGTCGTTTGCGTGGAAAAAAGACATTCTAGCAAAATCATGTTACCAATGTTTATTAATGCTAGCAACGTTATATCATGCATTAGCATGTCGTTTCCGTGAAAAAAAGACATTCTAGAAAAATCATGTTACCAATGTTTAGTAATGCTAGCAACGTTATATCATGCATTAGCATGTCGTTTCCGTGAAAAAAAGACATTCTAGCAAAATCATGTTACCAATGTTTATTAATGCTAGCAACGTTATATCATGCATTAGCATGTCGTTTCCGTGAAAAAAAGGACTTGTTAGCAAAATCATGTTACCAATGTTAATTAATGCTAGCAACGTTATATCATTGATTAGCATGTCGTTTCCGTGAAAAAAAGACATTTTAGCAAAATCATGTTACCAATGTTTATTAATGCTAGCAACGTTATATCATGCATTAGCATGTCGTTTCCATGAAAAAAAGACATTCTAGAAAAATCATGTTACCAATGTTTATTAATGCTAACAACGTTATATCATGCATTAGCATGTCGTTTGCGTGGAAAAAAGACATTCTAGCAAAATCATGTTACCAATGTTTATTAATGCTAGCAACGTTATATCATGCATTAGCATGTCGTTTGGGTGAAAAAAAGACATTCTAGCAAAATCATGTTACCAATGTTTATTAATGCTAGCAACGTTATATCATGCATTAGCATGTCGTTTGGGTGAAAAAAAGACATTCTAGCAAAATCATGTTACCAATGTTTATTAATGCTAGCAACGTTATATTGATTAGCATGTCGTTTCCGTGAAAAAAAAGACATTCTAGAAAAATCATGTTACCAATGTTTATTAAAGCTAGCAACGTTGTATCATGCATTAGCATGTCGTTTGCATGAAAAAAAGACATTTTAGCAAAATCATGTTACCAATGTTTATTAATGCTAGCAACGTTATATCATTGATTAGCATGTCGTTTGCGTGAAAAAAAGACATTTTAGCAAAATCATGTTACCAATGTTTATTAATGCTAGCAACGTTATATCATTGATTAGCATGTCGTTTCCGTGAAAAAAAGACATTCTAGAAAAATCATGTTACCAATGTTTATTAATGCTAACAACGTTATATCATGCATTAGCATGTCGTTTCCGTGGAAAAAAAGACGTTAGCAAAATCATGTTACCAATGTAAATTAATGCTAGCAACGTTATATCATGCATTAGCATGTCCTTTGGGTGAAAAAAAAGACATTTTAGCAAAATCATGTTACCAACGTTAATTAATGCTAACAACGTTATATCATGCATTAGCATGTCGTTTCCGTGAAAAAAAAGACGTTAACAAAATCATGTTACCAATGTTAATTAATGCTAGCAACGTTATATCATGCATTAGCATGTCGTTTGGGTGGAAAAAAGACATTCTAGCAAAATCATGTTACCAATGTTTATTAATGCTAGCAACGTTATATTGATTAGCATGTCGTTTCCGTGAAAAAAAGACATTCTAGAAAAATCATGTTACCAATGTTTATTAAAGCTAGCAACGTTGTATCATGCATTAGCATGTCGTTTGCGTGAAAAAAAGACATTCTAGCAAAATCATGTTACCAATGTTAATTAATGCTAGCAACGTTATATCATTGATTAGCATGTCGTTTCCGTGAAAAAAAGACATTTTAGCAAAATCATGTTACCAATGTTTATTAATGCTAGCAACGTTATATCATGCATTAGCATGTCGTTTGCGTGGAAAAAAGACATTCTAGCAAAATCATGTTACCAATGTTTATTAATGCTAGCAACGTTATATCATGCATTAGCATGTCGTTTCCGTGAAAAAAAGACATTCTAGAAAAATCATGTTACCAATGTTTAGTAATGCTAGCAACGTTATATCATGCATTAGCATGTCGTTTCCGTGAAAAAAAGACATTCTAGCAAAATCATGTTACCAATGTTTATTAATGCTAGCAACGTTATATCATGCATTAGCATGTCGTTTCCGTGAAAAAAAGGACTTGTTAGCAAAATCATGTTACCAATGTTAATTAATGCTAGCAACGTTATATCATTGATTAGCATGTCGTTTCCGTGAAAAAAAGACATTTTAGCAAAATCATGTTACCAATGTTTATTAATGCTAGCAACGTTATATCATGCATTAGCATGTCGTTTCCATGAAAAAAAGACATTCTAGAAAAATCATGTTACCAATGTTTATTAATGCTAACAACGTTATATCATGCATTAGCATGTCGTTTGCGTGGAAAAAAGACATTCTAGCAAAATCATGTTACCAATGTTTATTAATGCTAGCAACGTTATATCATGCATTAGCATGTCGTTTGGGTGAAAAAAAGACATTCTAGCAAAATCATGTTACCAATGTTTATTAATGCTAGCAACGTTATATCATGCATTAGCATGTCGTTTGGGTGAAAAAAAGACATTCTAGCAAAATCATGTTACCAATGTTTATTAATGCTAGCAACGTTATATCATGCATTAGCATGTCGTTTCCGTGAAAAAAAAGACATTCTAGAAAAATCATGTTACCAATGTTTATTAATGCTAGCAACGTTATATCATGCATTAGCATGTCGTTTGCGTGGAAAAAAGACATTCTAGCAAAATCATGTTACCAATGTTTATTAATGCTAGCAACGTTATATCATGCATTAGCATGTCGTTTGGGTGAAAAAAAGACATTCTAGCAAAATCATGTTACCAATGTTTATTAATGCTAGCAACGTTATATCATGCATTAGCATGTCGTTTGGGTGAAAAAAAGACATTCTAGCAAAATCATGTTACCAATGTTTATTAATGCTAGCAACGTTATATCATGCATTAGCATGTCGTTTCCGTGAAAAAAAAGACATTCTAGAAAAATCATGTTACCAATGTTTATTAATGCTAGCAACGTTATATCATGCATTAGCATGTCGTTTGGGTGAAAAAAAGACATTCTAGCAAAATCATGTTACCAATGTTTATTAATGCTAGCAACGTTATATCATGCATTAGCATGTCGTTTGCGTGAAAAAAAGACATTTTAGCAAAATCATGTTACCAATGTTAATTAATGCTAGCAATGTTATATCATTGATTAGCATGTCGTTTCCGTGAAAAAAAGACATTTTAGCAAAATCATGTTATCAATGTTTATTAATGCTAGCAACGTTATATCATGCATTAGCATGTCGTTTCCGTGAAAAAAAGACATTCTAGAAAAATCATGTTACCAATGTTTATTAATGCTAACAACGTTATATCATGCATTAGCATGTCGTTTGCGTGGAAAAAAGACATTCTAGCAAAATCATGTTACCAATGTTTATTAATGCTAGCAACGTTATATCATGCATTAGCATGTCGTTTCTGTGAAAAAAAGACATTCTAGCAAAATCATGTTACCAATGTTAATTAATGCTAGCAACGTTATATCATGCATTAGCATGTCGTTTCCGTGAAAAAAAGGACTTGTTATCAAAATCATGTTACCAATGTTTATTAATGCTAGCAACGTTATATCATGCATTAGCATGTCGTTTCCGTGAAAAAAAAGACATTCTAGAAAAATCATGTTACCAATGTTTATTAATCCTAGCAACGTTATATCATGCATTAGCATGTCGTTTGGGTGAAAAAAAGACATTCTAGCAAAATCATGTTACCAATGTTTATTAATGCTAGCAACGTTATATCATGCATTAGCATGTCGTTTGCATGAAAAAAAGACATTCTAGCAAAATCATGTTACCAATGTTTATTAATGCTAGCAACGTTATATCATGCATTAGCATGTCGTTTGCGTGAAAAAAAGACATTTTAGCAAAATCATGTTACCAATGTTTATTAATGCTAGCAACGTTATATCATGCATTAGCATGTCGTTTGGGTGAAAAAAAAGACATTCTAGCAAAATCATGTTCCCAATGTTTATTAATGCTAGCAACGTTATATCATTGATTAGCATGTCGTTTCCGTGTAAAAAAGACATTCTAGAAAAATCATGTTACCAATGTTTATTAATGCTAACAACGTTATATCATTGATTAGCATGTCGTTTGCATGAAAAAAAGACATTCTAGCAAAATCATGTTACCAATATTTATTAATGCTAGCAACGTTATATCATGCATTAGCATGTCGTTTCCGTGAAAAAAAGACATTCTAGCAAAATCATGTTACCAATGTTTATTAATGCTAGCAACGTTATATCATGCATTAGCATGTCGTTTCCGTAAAAAAAAGACATTTTAGCAAAATCATGTTACCAATGTTTATTAATGCTAGCAACGTTATATCATGCATTAGCATGTCGTTTGGGTGAAAAAAAAGACATTCTAGCAAAATCATGTTACCAATGTTTATTAATGCTAGCAACGTTATATCATTGATTAGCATGTCGTTTCCGTGTAAAAAAGACATTCTAGAAAAATCATGTTACCAATGTTTATTAATGCTAACAACGTTATATCATTGATTAGCATGTCGTTTGCATGAAAAAAAGACATTCTAGCAAAATCATGTTACCAATATTTATTAATGCTAGCAACGTTATATCATGCATTAGCATGTCGTTTCCGTGAAAAAAAGACATTCTAGCAAAATCATGTTACCAATGTTTATTAATGCTAGCAACGTTATATCATGCATTAGCATGTCGTTTCCGTAAAAAAAAGACATTTTAGCAAAATCATGTTACCAATGTTTATTAATGCTAGCAACGTTATATCATGCATTAGCATGTCGTTTCCGTGAAAAAAAGACATTCTAGAAAAATCATGTTACCAATGTTTATTAATGCTAGCAACGTTATATCATGCATTAGCATGTCGTTTCTGTGAAAAAAAAGACGTTAGCAAAATCATGTTACCAACGTTAATTAATGCTAGCAACGTTATATCATGCATTAGCATGTCGTTTGGGTGAAAAAAAAGACATTCTAGCAAAATCATGTTACCAATGTTTATTAATGCTAGCAACGTTATATCATGCATTAGCATGTCCTTTGGGTGAAAAAAAAGACATTTTAGCAAAATCATGTTACCAACGTTAATTAATGCTAACAACGTTATATCATGCATTAGCATGTCGTTTCCGTGAAAAAAAAGACGTTAGCAAAATCATGTTACCAATGTTAATTAATGCTAGCAACGTTATATCATGCATTAGCATGTCGTTTGGGTGGAAAAAAGACATTCTAGCAAAATCATGTTACCAATGTTTATTAATGCTAGCAACGTTATATTGATTAGCATGTCGTTTCCGTGAAAAAAAGACATTCTAGAAAAATCATGTTACCAATGTTTATTAAAGCTAGCAACGTTGTATCATGCATTAGCATGTCGTTTGCGTGAAAAAAAGACATTCTAGCAAAATCATGTTACCAATGTTAATTAATGCTAGCAACGTTATATCATTGATTAGCATGTCGTTTCCGTGAAAAAAAGACATTTTAGCAAAATCATGTTACCAATGTTTAGTAATGCTAGCAACGTTATATCATGCATTAGCATGTCGTTTCCGTGAAAAAAAGACATTCTAGAAAAATCATGTTACCAATGTTTAGTAATGCTAGCAACGTTATATCATGCATTAGCATGTCGTTTCCGTGAAAAAAAGACATTCTAGCAAAATCATGTTACCAATGTTTATTAATGCTAGCAACGTTATATCATGCATTAGCATGTCGTTTCCGTGAAAAAAAGGACTTGTTAGCAAAATCATGTTACCAATGTTAATTAATGCTAGCAACGTTATATCATTGATTAGCATGTCGTTTCCGTGAAAAAAAGACATTTTAGCAAAATCATGTTACCAATGTTTATTAATGCTAGCAACGTTATATCATGCATTAGCATGTCGTTTCCGTGAAAAAAAGACATTCTAGAAAAATCATGTTACCAATGTTTATTAATGCTAACAACGTTATATCATGCATTAGCATGTCGTTTGCGTGGAAAAAAGACATTCTAGCAAAATCATGTTACCAATGTTTATTAATGCTAGCAACGTTATATCATGCATTAGCATGTCGTTTGGGTGAAAAAAAGACATTCTAGCAAAATCATGTTACCAATGTTTATTAATGCTAGCAACGTTATATCATGCATTAGCATGTCGTTTCCGTGAAAAAAAAGACATTCTAGAAAAATCATGTTACCAATGTTTATTAATGCTAGCAACGTTATATCATGCATTAGCATGTCGTTTGGGTGAAAAAAAGACATTCTAGCAAAATCATGTTACCAATGTTTAGTAATGCTAGCAACGTTATATCATGCATTAGCATGTCGTTTGCGTGAAAAAAAGACATTTTAGCAAAATCATGTTACCAATGTTAATTAATGCTAGCAACGTTATATCATTGATTAGCATGTCGTTTCCGTGAAAAAAAGACATTTTAGCAAAATCATGTTACCAATGTTTATTAATGCTAGCAACGTTATATCATGCATTAGCATGTCGTTTCCGTGAAAAAAAGACATTCTAGAAAAATCATGTTACCAATGTTTATTAATGCTAACAACGTTATATCATGCATTAGCATGTCGTTTGCGTGGAAAAAAGACATTCTAGCAAAATCATGTTACCAATGTTTATTAATGCTAGCAACGTTATATCATGCATTAGCATGTCGTTTCCTTGAAAAAAAGACATTCTAGAAAAATCATGTTACCAATGTTTATTAATGCTAGCAACGTTATATCATGCATTAGCATGTCGTTTCTGTGAAAAAAAGACATTCTAGCAAAATCATGTTACCAATGTTAATTAATGCTAGCAACGTTATATCATGCATTAGCATGTCGTTTCCGTGAAAAAAAGGACTTGTTATCAAAATCATGTTACCAATGTTTATTAATGCTAGCAACGTTATATCATGCATTAGCATGTCGTTTCCGTGAAAAAAAAGACATTCTAGAAAAATCATGTTACCAATGTTTATTAATCCTAGCAACGTTATATCATGCATTAGCATGTCGTTTCCGTGAAAAAAAGACATTCTAGCAAAATCATGTTACCAATGTTTATTAATGCTAGCAACGTTATATCATGCATTAGCATGTCGTTTGGGTGAAAAAAAGACATTCTAGCAAAATCATGTTACCAATGTTTATTAATGCTAGCAACGTTATATCATGCATTAGCATGTCGTTTGCATGAAAAAAAGACATTCTAGCAAAATCATGTTACCAATGTTTATTAATGCTAGCAACGTTATATCATGCATTAGCATGTCGTTTGCGTGAAAAAAAGACATTTTAGCAAAATCATGTTACCAATGTTTATTAATGCTAGCAACGTTATATCATGCATTAGCATGTCGTTTGGGTGAAAAAAAAGACATTCTAGCAAAATCATGTTACCAATGTTTATTAATGCTAGCAACGTTATATCATTGATTAGCATGTCGTTTCCGTGTAAAAAAGACATTCTAGAAAAATCATGTTACCAATGTTTATTAATGCTAACAACGTTATATCATTGATTAGCATGTCGTTTGCATGAAAAAAAGACATTCTAGCAAAATCATGTTACCAATATTTATTAATGCTAGCAACGTTATATCATGCATTAGCATGTCGTTTCCGTGAAAAAAAGACATTCTAGCAAAATCATGTTACCAATGTTTATTAATGCTAGCAACGTTATATCATGCATTAGCATGTCGTTTCCGTAAAAAAAAGACATTTTAGCAAAATCATGTTACCAATGTTTATTAATGCTAGCAACGTTATATCATGCATTAGCATGTCGTTTCCGTGAAAAAAAGACATTCTAGAAAAATCATGTTACCAATGTTTATTAATGCTAGCAACGTTATATCATGCATTAGCATGTCGTTTCTGTGAAAAAAAAGACGTTAGCAAAATCATGTTACCAACGTTAATTAATGCTAGCAACGTTATATCATGCATTAGCATGTCGTTTGGGTGAAAAAAAGACATTCTAGCAAAATCATGTTACCAATGTTTATTAATGCTAGCAACGTTATATCATTGATTAGCATGTCGTTTGCGTGAAAAAAAGACATTTTAGCAAAATCATGTTACCAATGTTTATTAGTGCTAGCAACGTTATATCATGCATTAGCATGTCGTTTCCGTGAAAAAAAGACATTTTAGCAAAATCATGTTACCAATGTTTATTAATGCTAGCAACGTTATATCATGCATTAGCATGTCGTTTGCGTGGAAAAAAGAAATTTTAGCAAAATCATGTTACCAATGTTTATTAATGCTAGCAACGTTATATCATGCATTAGCATGTCGTTTCCGTGAAAAAAAAGACATTTTAGCAAAATCATGTTACCAATGTTTATTAATGCTAGCAACGTTATATCATGCATTAGCATGTCGTTTCCGTGAAAAAAAGACATTCTAGAAAAATCATGTTACCAATGTTTATTAATGCTAGCAACGTTATATCATGCATTAGCATGTCGTTTCCGTGAAAAAAAGACGTTAGCAAAATCATGTTACCAACGTTAATTAATGCTAGCAACGTTATATCATGCATTAGCATGTCGTTTCCGTGAAAAAAAAGACATTTTAGCAAAATCATGTTACCAATGTTTATTAATGCTAGCAACGTTATATCATTCATTAGCATGTCGTTTGCATGAAAAAAAGACATTTTAGCAAAATCATGTTACCAATGTTTATTAATGCTAGCAACGTTATATCATTCATTAGCATGTCGTTTGCATGAAAAAAAGACATTTTAGCAAAATCATGTTACCAATGTTTATTAATGCTAGCAACGTTATATCATGCATTATCATGTCGTTTGGGTGAAAAAAAAGACATTCTAGCAAAATCATGTTACCAATGTTTATTAATGCTAGCAACGTTATGCATTAGCATGTCGTTTCCGTGAAAAAAACACATTCTAGAAAAATCATGTTACCAACGTTTATTAATGCTAGCAACGTTATTTCATGCATTAGCATGTCGTTTCCGTGAAAAAAAGGACTTGTTAGCAAAATTATGTTACCAACGTTAATTAATGCTAGCAACGTTATATCATGCATTAGCATGTCGTTTCCGTGAAAAAAAGACATTCTAGAAAAATCATGTTACCAATGTTTATTAATGCTAGCAACGTTATATCATGCATTAGCATGTCGTTTCCGTGAAAAAAAGACATTTCAGCAAAATCATGTTACCAATGTTTATTAATGCTAGCAACGTTATATCATGCATTAGCATGTCGTTTCCGTGAAAAAAAGACATTCTAGCAAAATCATGTTACCAATGTTTATTAATGCTAGCAACGTTATATCATGCATTAGCATGTCGTTTCCGTGAAAAAAACACATTCTAGAAAAATCATGTTACCAACGTTTATTAATGCTAGCAACGTTATATCATGCATTAGCATGTCGTTTCCGTGAAAAAAAGACATTCTAGAAAAATCATGTTACCAATGTTTATTAATGCTAGCAACGTTATATCATGCATTAGCATGTCGTTTCCGTGAAAAAAAGACGTTAGCAAAATCATGTTACCAACGTTTATTAATGCTAGCAACGTTATATCATGCATTAGCATGTCGTTTCCGTGAAAAAAAGACATTTTAGCAAAATCATGTTACCAATGTTTATTAATGCTAGCAACGTTATATCATGCATTAGCATGTCGTTTGGGTGAAAAAAAGACATTCTAGCAAAATCATGTTACCAATGTTTATTAATGCTCGCAACGTTATATCATGCATTAGCATGTCGTTTCCGTGAAAAAAAAGACATTTTAGCAAAATCATGTTACCAACGTTAATTAATGCTAGCAACGTTATATCATGCATTAGCATGTCGTTTCCGTGAAAAAAAGACATTCTAGCAAAATCATGTTACCAATGTTTATTAATGCTAGCAACGTTATATCATGCATTAGCATGTCGTTTCCGTGAAAAAAAGACATTTTAGCAAAATCATGTTACCAAGGTTTATTAATGCTAACAACGTTATATCATGCATTAGCATGTCGTTTCCGTGAAAAAAAGACATTCTAGCAAAATCATGTTACCAATGTTTATTAATGCTAGCAACGTTATATCATGCATTAGCATGTCGTTTCCGTGAAAAAAAGACATTCTAGCAAAATCATGTTACCAATGTTTATTAATGCTAGCAACGTTATATCATGCATTAGCATGTCGTTTCCGTGAAAAAAGACATTTTAGCAAAATCATGTTACCAATGTTTATTAATGCTAGCAACGTTATATCATTCATTAGCATGTCGTTTGCATGAAAAAAAGACATTTTAGCAAAATCATGTTACCAATGTTTATTAATGCTAGCAACGTTATATCATTCATTAGCATGTCGTTTGCATGAAAAAAAGACATTTTAGCAAAATCATGTTACCAATGTTTATTAATGCTAGCAACGTTATATCATGCATTAGCATGTCGTTTCCGTGAAAAAAAGACATTCTAGCAAAATCATGTTACCAATGTTTATTAATGCTAGCAACGTTATATCATGCATTAGCATGTCGTTTCCGTGAAAAAAAGACATTCTAGAAAAATCATGTTACCAATGTTTATTAATGCTAGCAACGTTATATCATGCTTTAGCATGTTGTTTGCGTGAAAAAGACATTTTAGCAAAATCATGTTACCAATGTTTATTAATGCTAGCAACGTTATATCATGCATTAGCATGTCGTTTCCGTGAAAAAAACACATTCTAGAAAAATCATGTTACCAATGTTTATTAATGCTAGCAACGTTATATCATGCATTAGCATGTCGTTTCCGTGAAAAAAAAGACGTTAGCAAAATCATGTTACCAATGTTAATTAATGCTAACAACGTTATATCATGCATTAGCATGTCGTTTCCGTGAAAAAAAGACATTCTAGAAAAATCATGTTACCAATGTTTATTAATGCTAGCAACGTTATATCATGCATTAGCATGTCGTTTCCGTGAAAAAAAAGACATTTTAGCAAAATCATGTTACCAATGTTTATTAATGCTAGCAACGTTATATCATGCATTAGCATGTCGTTTCCGTGAAAAAAAGACATTCTAGAAAAATCATGTTACCAATGTTTATTAATGCTAGCAACGTTATATCATGCATTAGCATGTCGTTTCCGTGAAAAAAAGACGTTAGCAAAATCATGTTACCAACGTTAATTAATGCTAGCAACGTTATATCATGCATTAGCATGTCGTTTCCGTGAAAAAAAAGACATTTTAGCAAAATCATGTTACCAATGTTTATTAATGCTAGCAACGTTATATCATTCATTAGCATGTCGTTTGCATGAAAAAAAGACATTTTAGCAAAATCATGTTACCAATGTTTATTAATGCTAGCAACGTTATGCATTAGCATGTCGTTTCCATGAAAAAAAGGACTTGTTAGCAAAATCATGTTACCAATGTTTATTAATGCTAACAACGTTATATCATGCATTAGCATGTCGTTTGCGTGAAAAAAAGACATTCTAGCAAAATCATGTTACCAATGTTAATTAATGCTAGCAACGTTATATCATGCATTAGCATGTCGTTTCCGTGAAAAAAACACATTCTAGAAAAATCATGTTACCAACGTTTATTAATGCTAGCAACGTTATTTCATGCATTAGCATGTCGTTTCCGTGAAAAAAAGGACTTGTTAGCAAAATTATGTTACCAACGTTAATTAATGCTAGCAACGTTATATCATGCATTAGCATGTCGTTTCCGTGAAAAAAAGACATTCTAGAAAAATCATGTTACCAATGTTTATTAATGCTAGCAACGTTATATCATGCATTAGCATGTCGTTTCCGTGAAAAAGACATTTAAGCAAAATCATGTTACCAATGTTTATTAATGCTAGCAACGTTATATCATGCATTAGCATGTCGTTTCCGTGAAAAAAAGACATTCTAGCAAAATCATGTTACCAATGTTTATTAATGCTAGCAACGTTATATCATGCATTAGCATGTCGTTTGCGTGAAAAAAAGACATTCTAGCAAAATCATGTTACCAATGTTTATTAATGCTAGCAACGTTATATCATGCATTAGCATGTCGTTTCCGTGAAAAAAAGACATTCTAGCAAAATCATGTTACCAATGTTTATTAATGCTAGCAACGTTATATCATGCATTAGCATGTCGTTTCCGTGAAAAAAAGACATTCTAGCAAAATCATGTTACCAATGTTTATTAATGCTAGCAACGTTATATCATGCATTAGCATGTCGTTTCCGTGAAAAAAAGACATTCTAGCAAAATCATGTTACCAATGTTTATTAATGCTAGCAACGTTATATCATGCATTAGCATGTCGTTTCCGCGAAAAAAAGACATTCTAGCAAAATCATGTTACCAATGTTTATTAATGCTAGCAACGTTATATCATGCATTAGCATGTCGTTTGCGTGAAAAAAAGATATTCTAGCAAAATCATGTTACCAATGTTAATTAATGCTAGCAACGTTATATCATGCATTAGCATGTCGTTTCCGTGAAAAAGACATTCTAGCAAAATCATGTTACCAATGTTTATTAATGCTAGCAACGTTATATCATGCATTAGCATGTCGTTTGGGTGAAAAAAAAGACATTTTAGCAAAATCATGTTACCAATGTTTATTAATGCTAGCAACGTTATATCATGCATTAGCATGTCGTTTCCGTGAAAAAAAGACATTTTAGCAAAATCATGTTACCAATGTTTATTAATGCTAACAACGTTATATCATGCATTAGCATGTCGTTTCCGTGAATAAAAGGACTTGTTAGCAAAATCATGTTACCATTGTTTATTAATGCTAGCAACTTTATATCATGCATTAGCATGTCGTTTCCGTGAAAAAAAGACATTTTAGCAAAATCATGTTACCAATGTTTATTAATGCTAACAACGTTATATCATGCATTAGCATGTCGTTTCCGTGAAAAAAAGGACTTGTTAGCAAAATCATGTTACCATTGTTTATTAATGCTAGCAACTTTATATCATGCATTAGCATGTCGTTTCCGTGAAAAAAAGACATTTTAGCAAAATCATGTTACCATTGTTTATTAATGCTAGCAACTTTATATCATGCATTAGCATGTCGTTTCCGTGAAAAAAAGACATTTTAGCAAAATCATGTTACCAATGTTTATTAATGCTAACAACGTTATATCATGCATTAGCATGTCGTTTCCGTGAAAAAAAGGACTTGTTAGCAAAATCATGTTACCAATGTTTATTAATGCTAGCAACTTTATATCATGCATTAGCATGTCGTTTCCGTGAAAAAAAGACATTTTAGCAAAATCATGTTACCAATGTTTATTAATGCTAGCAACGTTATATCATGCATTAGCATGTCGTTTCCGTGAAAAAAAGACATTCTAGAAAAATCATGTTACCAATGTTTATTAATGCTAGCAACTTTATATCATGCATTAGCATGTCGTTTCCGTGAAAAAAAGACATTCTAGAAAAATCATGTTACCAATGTTTATTAATGCTAGCAACGTTATATCATGCATTAGCATGTCGTTAGTTAATACTAGTTAACAAGATGTTTGATACTGGAAGCTGATTAGTATGAGTGACCCTGGTGTGTGTGTGTGTGTGTTTCAGGGTATCTGTTGTGGTTCTCTACAGCTACAGAGACGATTATTACAAGATCTTGCTCTGAGTTTTGCTTTCACTGCCCAGACAAACACACAAAATGGCGTTCGTGTCCAGCGGCGTCCATGCCAAAGATGGATTGAAGGGTCCAGTCCATGATTCCTGTGATGAAATCACACCAATAATACTGTACAGTCCGGAGCTGGAGGAAATAAAGTATTTTCCCATATGGCAGTGTCTTGAGTTTTTAACATACACAAGTGTGTTTTAGCATCTGATGTGACTTACTGGAAGAAGTGAGACGGTTCACACAAATTCGTTTTATTTCAAAAAACAAGTGTTACAGCCGAACAGCTCGAGGATCATATTGACACGTGGCAAAGGTCAAATAAATACACGAGAAGATATAAAGCAGACAGACGGTTTACAAAATCTGTACAGCAGCTTTGGGTTTCTCTGCCAACATCACAGGCCACACACAACTAGTGTTTAGTATTAATAAATAAATGTGAAAAAATAAATAAGATACTTTCCTCTACTATTGTTTTGTTTTGTACATTTATCAAACAACTGCATCCCTTCTGAACGACACTCATCATGTGATTCATCCAGACTTTATCAGGTAAACGTCCATTAACTGAAACTAAACTGCAGAAATGGCCCGTTCTGAACTTCATAGGTGTGACATCACAACCATTGTTAACATATCACAAAGTCCACCAATCACAGCAGAGCTCATTTACATATCTCAGACAGTTTTAAAAACGAGAGCAAACTACTTCATGTAAATAATTTCTACCTTTTTTGGTGGCAAAACACATTATAGATGTAAACTAAAAAAAAGAGCATTTTAAATACTGATGTCTAGAGGAGCAAATCATTTAAAGTTTCTCTATACTCCCAGTATATAATATACACC
>NC_090181.1:1710416-1747916 GCF_024679245.1 Pseudorasbora parva
AAAAGATCAGTCTCTGATCTACAGTCAAGCGTCTCCATAAACAGTCAGTATGCTAATGAAGTAACTTAAGGGAAGAATAATTTATGATCATTACATGCAGCATCTTGTGTGTTACTGATTCTATTACACTTATTTAGCAGGGTACACACACACACACATTCACCACTCGTGTGTGTCTGTGTGTGTGGGAGATTGTGTGTATGTGTATGTGTGTGCGTGAGTGAGTGTGTGTGCGCGTTTGAGTGTGTGTGCGCGTTTGAGTGTGTGTGCGCGTTTGAGTGTGTGTGTGCGTGCGTGCGTTTGAGTGTGTGCACGTGTTTGAGTGTGTGCGTGCGTTTGAGTGTGTGTGCATGCGTGTGCGTTTGAGTGTGTGCACGTGTTTGAGTGTGTGCGTGCGTTTGAGTGTGTGTGCATGCGTGTGCGTTTGAGTGTGTGCACGTGTTTGAGTGTGTGCGTGCGTTTGAGTGTGTGTGCATGCGTGTGCGTTTGAGTGTGTGCACGTGTTTGAGTGTGTGCGTGCGTTTGAGTGTGTGCGTGCACGTTTGAGTGCGCGTGCGTGAGAGTGAGTGTGAATGTGCAAGAGTGTGTGTGTGTGTGTGTGTGCGCACGAGAGTGTGGGTGTTTGCGTGTGCGCGCATGTGAGAGTGAGTGTGCGCGCATGTGAGAGTGAGAGTGAGTGTGCGCGCAAGTGCGCATGTGTGTGAATGCACGCGTGCGTGCGTGCGAGTGAGTGGGAGTGTGTGTGTGTGTGTGTGCTAGTGAGTGAGTGAGTGTGTGTGTGCTAGTGAGTGAGTGAGTGAGTGTGTGTGTGTGTGCTAGTGAGTGAGTGTGTGTGTGCGTGTGTGTGTTGGACAGACGTACCCAGGCACTGTGGGCAGCACTGGCCCTTCCTCAGCACAGGGACTCTGCAGCCGACGGCTGGGCACTGCAGGGAGAAGCAGCGGATGGTCCCGTCTCTGCAGCTGCAGCTGGAGCAGCCGTCGGCCTTCCAGGAGGCTCCGGCCGGGAGGATTTCTCCTTCGCTGGACACACAGCTCTCCTGCCGGCTGCTGTTAGGGGGAAGGAGCGGCTCCAGGGTGTCCTCTGTGGCACAAACACAGGATCATGCTTCAGGAACACAAAGATTCAAACACTAAATTCTCTCATTAATTCTTCCTGTGGTTGGATACCCGTCAGACCTTCAATCATCTTCACACACAGATATTAGAAGATATTAGTGCCTTCACATGCTATCGGAATTATCGTAAATATGATTTTCCGAGGTAAAAATTGCACATGAACGCGCTCTGATGCCGTGTTTACCACTGGGAATTTCGGAAATAATTTTTATACCCAAGTTCCCGAGGTGGGCGTGGCATAACCGTTAAAAACGGCAGATGGGAGACAAATTTCTGCTGTGGCAGGTGTTTTATTAGTTTTTTTCCAAAACAATTTCATTGTCTTGTCTTGTCGTTAAAGTAGTACATATTTACATAAATTAATAATCATTTGAAGCATATTGTGTATTTTAAACACAACAAAAATCGCATCTAGTGGACCATCATTCCAGAATAGTGAGCAAGCTGACTATCTAGATAGTGTGGTAAAAGTAGCTATACAATAGGATCATGTGGCTGAAAACTATTGTCATTTTAGTCTTTAAGCAGCTTTATTGTCCACATTATGCCTTTATTGTGAATGTGATTATAAACGATATGCTTTCGTGTTGTGCTGCTATGTTTTCCAGTGATTCTATGATGTTCTGGGACCGGGAAATGACTGAAATGGTTATAGGGCTAAAATAACATTTTCCAAAGACGCACAAAAGTATGAACCTGGCCTGAACACAACAAGCACGTAATCACGACTTCTGAAGTGGGAAGTAGGAAGCTTCCGATAGCACGTGAAGGCAGGATTAGTGTTGAAATCCGATGGCTCAGAAAGGCCTTCATTGACACCAATGTCATTTCCTCTCTCAAGACCCATAAAGGCACTAAAGACGTCGTTACAAAGCCCATCTCACTACAGCGGCTCTACAATCATTTATGAAGAGACCAGAATAGAGTTAGTGCGCAAAAAACACTAAATAACGACTTATATAGTGATGGCCGATTTCAGAACAAAGCTTCGAACCGTTATGAGTCAGTGAATCGATTCATGATTCGGATCGTGAGTCAGACTGCTGAAATCACGAGACTTTGGCGATCCGAATCAGGAATCGATTCACTGACTCATAACGGTTTGAATCTTTGTTCTGAAATCGGCCATCACTATATAAGTCGTTATTTAGTGTTTTTTGCGCACTAACTCTATTCTGGCCTCTTCATCAATGATTGTAGAGCCGCTGTAGTGAGATGGGCTTTGTAACGACGTCTTTTCCCCCGGCCTTTATTTGTTCGTGCTGACCACACCCCGGCCACTATCAGAGGCCCAGCGTTTAATTGACTACAGGCTTTTATTTGAGGAATTACGGTATGTAGGGTTTATAATGCGGTTGCTGATGTTGCACTGCAAAAAATGCTCTTCTTAATCAGTATTTTTGTCTTGTTTCTAGTCCAAACATCTAGAAATTCTTAAAACAAGAAGTATTTACTAGACAAGCAAAAGTAATTGTCTTGTTTTGGGGAAAAATAACTTAAAATGAAGAGAGTTTTTGCTTAAAATAAGATAAATAATCTGCCAATGGGGTGAGAATAATAATCTTAATTCATATTTTTGAGGTTTTTTTTCCGAAAACAAGACAATAATTTGTACTTGTCTAGTAAATATTTCCTAATGTAAGAATTTTTAGATATTTTGACTAGAAACAAGACACAAATACTAAGTAAGAAAAGCATTTTTTGCAGTGTGTACCTGGGCAGGTGGAGCAGCAGTTGTTAAGGTATGTACACCCTTAAGAATAAAGGTGCCAGGAAGAAACAAAAATGGGTTTTCACACACCGTGATGCCACAGAAGAACCATTTTTTCCTTAAAGAACCTTTTGTGCAATAGAAAGGTTCGTTGGATATTAAAAGTTCTTCATGGAAACACACACCCTGCCAAAGAAGCATTTAAAGGGTTAGTTCACCCAGAAATGAACATTCTCTCATTAATGACTCTCCCTCATGTGGTTGGACACCCGTCAGACCTTCGTTCATCTTCAGAACACAGATGAAGATATTTTAGTGTAAAGCTGAGAAAGGCTTCAGATAGGCCTCCATTGGCATTCAGTCCATTCCCACTCACAAGACCCATAAAGGCCCTAAACACATCGACACACAGCCCATCTCACTACAGCGGCTGGACAATCACTTTACAACGCCACGAGAATAGTTATTGTGCACAAAAATTACAATAACGACTTTATCCGGCAAGTTATTGACGTGAAGTCGACGCATGCGTGAGAATATGACGCAGCTCCGCTGTTCATGATCCGGAAGAGGAGGAGTGAGACCAACACGGAAGACAAGAACTTGCCGGATAAAGTCGTTATTGTGATTTTTGTGCACAATAACTATTCTCGTGGCGTTGTAAAATGATTGTCCAGCCGCTGTAGTGAGATGGGCTTTGTGTCTGACGGGTGTCCAACAACATGAGGGCAAGTAATTAATGACATAATTTTAATTTTTGGGTGAACTAACCCTTTAAGAGCCTTTATTTTTAGGAGTGTAGGGTTTATAATGTGTTAGTGAAGTTGTACCTGGGCAGGTGTAGCAGCAGCTGTCCTTGCTCTTGATGGGTGTGTGACAGAGAAGCGGCGGACACACTTCAGCGTCGCAGAGAACGCGTCCCTGTCTGCAGGTGCATCGACTGCATTCGTCCAGACTCCATATCTCTCCTTCCACATAAAGCTCGCCATCCGGAGCGCGACACACCACCATATCCGTGCCCTCCGGCTGCCCGCTGCCCGACTCATCTGCTTCACAGCACACACACACAACTGCTTTAATAATGCACTGAAAAAAATTGTTTGGCCCCGCTTTATATTAGGTGGCCTTAAGTACTATGTAGGGCTCGACATTAACGCTTGTCCAGGACAAGTGGACTTTTTGAAAGGACAAGTGAAAAAGATTTTTACTTCCCCGACGGACAAGAGCCTGATTAAAACAAAAAATAACTAGCGAATCACCAAAATGCAAGAATGATAGTGCATTAATTTAGTGTAAGTGGCGATCAATAGTGGTGGATGATAATATATGATGAACTGACGATAATAAGGCCGATCTGTTTACGCTCGTGCATCCTCTCGAGGAGAAATCACAACACTAGAGCGTTTTCCTGAATACCATCATGACTGAAAAATACACTGATTTCATATGACAGCTCCATAAACAGTTAATTTACATTCACTTAAGTTACTTATATTTTAGATGCAATGTTGAGTGTGTTGTTCTATTTCAACAGCGAAAATCGTTCACACACAGCAGAACCGTAACGCTTCTCACAGCAACAAGTGTGTTACTGAACGATTCAGAGTTTGAATGAATCATTTTGAATGAATCAGTTTGACTCAATGACTCACTCATTAAGACGGCCACCTGCTGCCACCTACTGGAGGTTTAGGGTGCGTTCACACTTGTAGTTCGGTTAGTTTGGTCCGGACCAAAAAACAAAAACAAAACATATAGTCGTGGTCCGCTTAGCGTTCACACTGGCATTTTTAACAGTGAACCTAAAGGTACAAAACCAAAAGGCTTGTTCGAGATCCATCGGTGCTGCGCAGACCGATCGGTGTATGACATCAAAGTACCGCGAGAGAGATTCAAAAGCATAAGGAGTAGTTTGCTCTACAATCGTCCTCGCGGTACTTTGATGTCATACACCAATCGGTCTGCGCAGCACAGATGGATCTCAAACAAGCCTAAAGGCATAGGGAGACGCTCACAACCTGATTGGTCAGCTTATATGACATAGGCGCTTGCTTACCGAACATTCAAAACAATGCTGTGTGCTGGATTAAACGCGGTCATTTTATGCGTGTGGCATTATTTTTACTCGCTGAGAACTCATGAAGAGCTCATAAAATGTTCAAAACATTCAAAACAGCACCGGGATTTCCTCCGTTGTGCAGAAAAGAGTCGAGCGTCTCTTATGCAAAAGAGACGGCGCAGTTCTGTCGTCTGTACCGACTAATGGGCAGCACAGGTCCTTTGATGAGAAGATCCAGGTCTGCTTTTTGTGCGTTTTTTCTGGCATTTTCGAAACATGCTCAACAGACCAAATATTGATGAGGCTCTTCCTCGTTGCTCCACGTTTGCCCTCTAACGTTAACGTTACTCATGTTTGATACACCGATCTTTCCGCGTCGTCCAATCAGCTGACTATGCGTCGCATCTTGTGACATCACGTCCTGTTTTTGGTTCGTTCACATGTCTTTGGTAGGGATGGCTCGATACCACAATTTTGGCTTCGGTACGGTACCACAATCTAATACCGAAGTACCGATATTAAATCGATACCACAAGGTCTGATATTAGCGCGGGTATATTGCACGCGAATGAGAACAATTATGCAAGTTTTGAGTTTATAAAGTGGGAAATTACCACAAATGTTTATTAGTAAATTAATCAGCAAAGCTTATCACATCAAATCAGTCATTTGAAAACTTTCTTGTGAGAAATAATTTCAGCAAAAATCTCTCAAAATTAGCAAATTGCTTTTGGTTTCAAAAGACATCTCACTACACTAAAGCAATCTGCATAATCCGATTCAACATTTCACGCTCGTCTCGGGACGGATAACGGAAATCATTTGAACATGCAAGAGATTTTATAGCATTTCGTAATAACAGTTACAGGAGACATGAGCTTATAACAACGACACACACACACACACACGCCTGTCACTTAGTCACGCTCGCACATTACACATTAAGTTTCCTTAAACAGTCAAATACACAGAATTATGTACAAATGTCCGTCTTTAGTGAGTATTCACATAAACACAGTCGGCGGTGTCTAACGCGAATGTAAACAGTGCAATAGTGCAAATATAATGAGATCTAAATGTCATTGGTTGAAACGAACGCTGGAGATTGTGATATTTGATCTTATGTTAGGCTGTGTGTGTGCGTTGATCAGTGTTAAAAAAAACAAAAATGTCTAAATGAGATGGTTTGAATGATCCACTGACCTGTCGATCTCTTAAGAAGTCCTAAAGTCAGGATAGTGACAGATGCTTCTTGGCTAGGTTTGATGGTTCTTCATCAGTTTTATAAGCAAAGTCATTACAAATGTCACTTCTACTCCTCTCTTTATTCATTCGTTTTGGGCATCTTGAGTGAGATTCAACTGCTTTATCCATTTTGTCCGTCTATGTTGTTGTCACATTAGCCGGTTGTTTCGGGTCAGTTTGGGTAGCGCGCTGCCATCTAGCGGTGAACTTCGGAAAAGCAGCATATACCGAAATGTGCCAAATCATGATATCGTACCGTTTTAAATAAAATATATACCGGTATTTTTCCAGTACCGGTATATCGCGCATCCCTAGTCTTTGGTCCGTGTTGCGTTCATATATCAGTCGAACCGCACCAGAGTTTGTTTGGAAGTGGACCGAGACTCATCTTTATAGCGCTCTCGGTCCGCTTGGCGCCAGGGTTCGGATGACAGCGTTCACATGTGTTCAAATTAGAGCTGCAACTAACGAGTATTTTTTCTGTCGACTAATCTAACGATTTATTTTTTTACCTTTTGAAATTTTTCAAAATTCTGTGGCACCCCCTCGCATAAGTAACGCTAGAGGTGTAACAGGACAGACTGCTCACAGTTCGCTTTGTATCACAGTTTTAGGTTCACGTTTCAGTACAGTTCGGTATTTGCTATGTTCAGGGGAAAAAGCACTACTGTCAAATGAAAATAAAGAAAATAAGAACAGATCACTTAAATAGAAGCAGCAGCACAAATAAATACTCTTGAGCAAAGATGAGAATAAAATAATGCTTTTCAGGTTTTTCTGGTAGGTCTAACATTAGTTTTTAGGTAGAGAAATGGAATAAAGTAATCAAAAGTAAAATAACCACACATTTAACTGTTTAAAATAAAAAATAAAAAACCTTATTAAACTTACAAAAGCTATTCAATCAAGAGCAGTGAGTGATGTCTTTATCTTTTGTTTGACATTAAACAGACAGCAGTGAAGGCTACTGCCCCTTTAAGACCCACGGATAGTCGTCGTATTTTCTGTATAAAGTTCACTTAAGGCATAGAGTAGGCTATGACATTTTGACATACTTTTTGTGAGTTTGTTCGTTTAGGCACAGGATTTGAAAGATAACTCATTATTTGCGCGCTTTGAGTGCACAGAGACAGATCTTCTCATTCGCGTCTCCTTGCTACACGGGGGTGATGACGGTGAAAATGACTGCTCATATTCGGACGTACGGCAGCACTCGCATGCGTTTTATAAAGTTTACAAAGAGAGACCGTTTTGCCCACGTTTTTCTTTTATTATCGCTGTTGTTGTAGTGTATACCTGAGGAGTCAGCACGTGTATCCATCGATAGAAACATACATAGGCTACAGCATTATTAAGTTACAACCCATATTAAAGATGCGTCATCAGATGCGAGATGAACCGCGGTGTAAGTGCGTTCCGGCACCTTTTGCTCGGGATCCCGGTTGGGAAACACTGGTCTGTAATTGATTGACACCGCGCTGGTTTGTTTAGAATTATAATGAGCGCCGCGACCGCGTGATGAATGCGTGTCACAACTCAACTGCTCTGGTTTTAAAAGCTGTCACACTAAATGCGCCAAAATGCAATAAAACTTGTTTTACGGTCGAATGCAACGCACCGAGTGTGTGTGTGTGTGTGTGTGTGAGTGAGAGACGCGCAAAAGGGCGGAGAGAGAACTTAAGGAAATGCAGCTAAACTAATATGCGTGCGTCTTTTAAATAGCGTAAAAATGATGAATGACGAATCAATATGTGGCGGCCGTTATTGATTATGTGGCGGTCCGCCACAAATTAGTCTATGTGTGGGAAACACTGTCTGGCCTAGGGATGGGACGAAATATCGTTTGACAAAATATCGCGATACAAAACGTGACGAAACGCATCGAGGTCGAAAAAAATGGATCGCGAAATAAAGATAGATGGCACTGCTGCATGATTTGCGTAGTATATAAATAATTTAGTGTATTATATGTGTGTGTGTGGGGGGGGCAGACATAAAACGCAGCGCGCATTTTCTGTTTGATCTGAGGCATAGCCCGTAACGTTAGTTGGAAAAAGTGAGAGCAGTCAGACAAAGGATGTAGCAGCAAACATTAATAGGGAAAGAAAATGGTTGACATTAGCATTAATATTCTAAACCAAAAATGCAGTTTGCCAACATAAGCTACCATATTTTCTGTTTAACTTTTATTAGACTCCAGAAAGAAAAGGGCGTTTTTTCACTGAGCACATTCTCTGCAGTCTGAGCGCGATGCACTGCAGCTCACTCTCGCTCATGTCTGAGGTAAATCATTAACACCATCACCCCGCTTACAGTACACCTGTTTTATTGAACTAAATACATCACAATCGGCTAAAACGAATGCACAGGTTACTTTCCTGAACAAGCGTGCATCCGAGTCATCCGTGTTCTCCACACTGTCCACGTGAATTGCGGCAGTTCGGCGAGCACACGCAAAATACCGGCAGTTCAGTAGGGAATGCGGATCTCTTAAAGGGGCCGCACTATATTCCTCCTCGTGTAATATGGACCTCCTCCAGGTAGGGTGTGGTTCTGGTTCGCTCACTGGTACACATTAACAATTTTTCATACGAACTGTGCCCTGCTCTGAATTAAACTGCCAGTGTAAAAACTCCCTTTATATTCTTAAAATGAGAGAAATCACTACTTACTCATTATTTTTAAGTTTAGGCTTAAGAGACATGAACAATTTCTTAGATAAACATATCTATGACCTTTGATATGTCTAGTCTTCATGCTGTATTGATTATTATTGAATAAGTATGGTTTCACTAATAATAAATGTACATTTGCATAAAGCATGCATATTTGTCCATACCTATGTTGATTAGAGTATTAAAAACTTAATTTAAACTTAATTTAAGACACATTTACAATTGCTAAAAAGGTGCAATTAAATTGCGATTAATCGCGAGTTAACTCATGACAATAATGCAGTTAATTGCGATTCAATATTTTAATTGATTGACAGCCCTACAGTGCCCTCCACAATTATTGGCACCCCTGTTTAAGATGTGGTCGCGGACTTCTAAAAATTCTCCTTTTTTTTTAAACAACATAGAACCAAAATGCAAAAAAAGAGAAAAATCCTACCTTTCGTTTAAGTACATTACTTAGGTGGTAAAAAAAATCAGATTTGGAAAGAAAAAAATATCTTTTGATATCGTATCGTGACGTATCGTATCGTAACCCTGGCATATCGAGGTGCATCGTATCGTGAGTTTAAGTGTATCGTCCCATCCCTAGTCTGGCCTCTGTTTAAAGTATTCCCATACTTTTGATATTCGTGGTCTAGGTTTTTGTGATAGAATGGAGAACTTTCTCCATTCTCACGAGCAGAAGCCAACATTACGCGAGATGAATGTGTGACACGACGCGCCGACGCATTTCACGAACGTCGGCGTATTTCCGTAGTCGTTGCAGCACTAGTTCAAATGAACCGCACTAAACGAGCAATCGCACCAGGGTTCGTTTTAATCCAACCAAACATGACAAGTGTGAACGCACCCTTAGTTTCATTTTTAAACATACTTTCCAACATTTCTTATGTGTCTATTCAAAACTACAAATCTCAAAACATTATTTAATGCAGTTGTAATTTTTCAGTGTAAATTGTTTAATTTTATTGTTAACAGCCCTTATAGCATCTAAATTTAATTTAATGTATTGATCAAATTTAACAATATAAAATTAAACCTGAAGCATAGCCTATATTTAATAAGATTAGGGGGGAAATACCCTTCATAATGGGTAAAAATATCACAAATTTGAAATGATTCAATAAAAAAATTAAAATTCACAAATATGCAGATTTAAATATGTCAAAGCTGATTAAACACTGGTGAGAATATTGCTTCAGAATAAATTATAGTTACAACACTCACACACACACACACACACAAAATTAAAAAAATATCAAACTTTTTTCCGGACAAGCACATGAACATGTTTAATGTCAAGCCCTGACTTACATCAAAAAATAAGTCTGAATAGGGCGTAAGAGTCAGTGTAAAGGAGAATTATACGTACCCTCACAGCCGGGGCAGCATTGCTCAGGTCGGAGCACCGGATGGGCACAGGAGGGCACCGGGCAGGATATTAACACACACATCTCACGGCCGGCGTGGCAATAACAGTCCCGGCATCCATCGTGCCAACCATCACCCTCCTGGAAGCGGCGGCCATCACCCGTCAGACAGAAGATGGAGGAAGCCGTGATGGAGGCGGTGGTGCTGGAGACACGCCTATCTGCGTCTGAAGACAATCGTCACAGCAAAGATCAGTAAAAAGGAAGTCTTTGACTACTTTGACTAATCATTTGAGTCAATGCACTTATTGCGTACATACTAGGGAAGCCACAATTCTCATTATAATATTGAAATGTTCTGTTCACTGCAAAAAATGCTTTTCTTACTCTGTATTTTTGTCTTGTTTCTAGTCTAAATTTCTAAGCATTTTACATTAAAGGCCAACTGCGGTGAGAAATGCCCCTCGGGGTAACTAACAGATGGTCAGCGAGTAGATCGTTCTCTGGGATGCGTTTTCATGAAATCGAATGTAAAGAGTTTTATCTCTAAACACAGATTAGCTTATAGCGCTTGTCTACGGGGCACAGGGTCAGTGAAATTAAACCGCTAGTTAATACCACTAACAGCTCAACATAGCCTCACACTAACACGGCAGCATAATGAGGGTCCCTACAGGCAGACCACAGCACTGAGAACTTTATAAGAGTACAAACAGTTTAATAAGAAGATACTTTATAAAGACAGAACATTACGCGTTACAGACGGCGGCCATCTTGGAGAACAGTCTCGACGAGTCGAGCCACGAACGCTGTGCTAAGTGAGCTGATCGACAGGAATTAAGTTTGTGAAATCTAATTACATGGACATTTTTATTTGTATTTATTTATTTTCTCTGTTGCGTTCAGTGCTTTCTTCCGGAAACAACGGACCATATGAGACTCAGTCAGGGCTGGACTGGGGCTAAAATTCGGCTCTGGCATACCCAGCACATCCGGCCCATGAGTTCCCCGTGAGTGTTTTTGCTGGGGTAGGGGCCTTACATTGGCGTATATAAATAAAACTAGGACAAGGACAAATAATGATAGATATTATCGAATTTGCTGCAAATGCAGATAAACGTAATATTGCTTTTTTTGTCACGCAGAAATGCCCGTGGCAGTAAAGCACTGATGATTTTCAGCTAGGGTGCAGTAAAGTAAATTTACTGCTTTTAAATGCTGTCATCATTTACTCACTCTCGTGTCGTTCCAAACCTGCATGACTGCTGTGAAACACAAAATAAGATGTTTTGAAGAATGTTGGCGACCGAGCCACTTTGGTTGGGCTACCCTTTAAATATTGTATGAACAAAAAAACAGACTCAAATTATTTTATTTTATGCTACACAGAAATAAATTCATTTAGGTTTGGAATGACATTAGGGTGAGTAAATGATCACATTTTTGGGTTGAACAATCATATTTTTCAAGAGTTAACACATCATTTAAGTAAGACACTGATTTTCATGAGGATATTACATTTAATTTAAACTTTTAAAAAAGTTAATAAAACTTTTAAAGAGAAAAAAAAGCTTTGTCCTTAATTTATGGGATCCAGACATAAAGCTGTTTTATAGACTGTAGTTTAACTGTAGGCCAGTTTCATTTAAATGTAAGATCATGGTAGTCACATGGTAAAAAACATATAATGAGGAGCAAGGTTTTTACAGTCTATGGCTATATGGTTTCCCAAACTATATAAAACATAATAAACTATTATATTTGTAAGTAAAAAAAATGTAAAAACACCTGTAGAAAACAGCCTTTATAAAAGTGATTTAAATTCTGCAATATTAATTTTATTAATTTAATTAAATTTTTAATAAATGTTTCTTCCTAAACACCATATTTCTTCGCTGTTAGTAGCTGCAGAGTAGTTGTGGTAAAGTGAAACGTTTGTGTGTATTGCCGTTTTCCACTTTACCTCGTCATGAAAAGGCTACATGCTCGCGGCTGTTTTCAGCTGATTCACCACAGAACTGCAATGTTTCCATATCATACGATTGTATAAAACAAAATAAGTCAAAGTGCTGTATAGAGCAGTATTTAAACGCAGCGTACGTTCGTCAGCGGCTGCGCTGTGCGGATATTCGCCTTTGCAGTTCCATGCGCTAAAATAATAAATAAATAAATAAATAGAAAAAAGCGCCTTATATGGAGGGGAGGTCTCTCTCACTTCGGCTTCAATTCAGAAGACAAACCAATGGGTCGCTGTCGCTGCATGTTGTCAGTGGTAAAAAAAAAAAAAAAAAAAAAAAACTTTTTTTTTTTTTTAAACACTACACCGGCCCCAAAGTGCGTCGGCCCACCGGGCAAATGCCCGGTATGCCAGATTACCAGCCCTGGACTCAGTCACAGTTAATCTCTTAGCACAGCGCTCAGTGTAAATATATATATATTTATTTTATATTATACAATACACTAGTAATGAGTACAAGGGTTGTTTTTAAAGTAAAGTTTTAAGTAAAATAAAGAAAAAGAGTATTGCAATAAAAAAATTGACTGAACCGTGGACTAACAGTATTGTTGCATACCCTAGTACATACATTCAATTTTATTTTTAATTTTTAAGTAATTCCATCTACCGGTGCTGGTCATATAATTAAAATATCATCAAAAAGTTGATTTTTTTCACTAATTCCATTCAAAAAGTAAAACTTATATATATATTCATTAATTACACAGACTGATATATTTCAAATGTTTATTTATTTTAATTTTGATGATTATAACTTGACGACTAAGGAAAATCCCAAATTCAGTATCGCAGAACTCTAGAATATTGTGAAAAGGTTCAACATTGAAGACGCCTGGTGCCACACTCTAATCAGCTAATTAACTAAACTATTAAATTAATTTAATTTTGATTCAATGCACTTATTGCGTACATGCATTCTAATTTTTTTTTTAAAGTAATGCCATCTTTATATCTTACAGGGTATATGCAGGAATCCTGAAGTTAATTTCAATACCTTTTTAAGACTTTTTAACCTCTTAACCTTCGCCCTGCGCCGAGAAATAAATTAAAAAATGACATACCCCAAATAAAAATGTCTGCAGCTCTTAAACCCTATGGTCTATATCCATAAATGTGGTCTTATTTTAAACTAGACACTTCAAATTATGTTACCCAAAAGTCATAATAACTCAAAGTAGTATAGGGACAGATTAAAACAAGGGGAAATATGCATGTAAGTGACTCACGTTTTTATTTTTTTATTATTCCCTTATGGAAAAAATATGAGATTTTAATTTTAATGCCCTGAAAATAACCTAAATATAAAACTGAATGTCTGATCATGCTTTGATTAAAATTTGAGGACGATTCTCTCAAAAATGTAGCTTCTGTAAGCTTTTATGTCAAAAAAGACTGGGCGTCCTTTCAATAAAGTCCAATTATATTAGAACATTTGTGTAATAGTAAAGAGTAGTTTTTATTCAAATAAATCTGCAATAAACTGCTAATTATAATGCATTTGCAGGCCCTGATAACTAAAACAACTATTTACAGAATTTACAAGTGTTAAAAAACTCATTTAGTTGATAAAAACAGTCTCTAATTTAGTCTGCGCGTTGTGTATGGTAAGTGTGTGCGGCTGGCAGGCTCTTACACTGGCAGGCGCTGGATACTAATGAATACCTTGAAGACGACGCTAAGTAAGCATGAGGTATTCACCAATGCTTCTTACGACATCTCTTACAGAAACTACGCAAAATATTGTCTTTTGATTCGTTACTACATCCATCAATCAAATCTATGCTGGCTATGCATTGGCTAGGCATTGACTGGCTTATCCAACAAAGGACCGGCGAGTTTGACTGACAGATGTATCACCCAGTGACGCGCTCCCTTTCTATTTATGTGTCCTAGTCAGCTTTTGATTGAAGGAGAGAGACCTGGGAGGGTTTAATATAACCGGAACAGTCCACAGTACAGGGGAGATTGTCAAAATAAGGCTTACAATCGCTATTTCATTGAAAATGGACATGATTGATTACTCTTAACACAAAGCGCTTATGCAAACAACGGAGGATTTTTAGTTTTTTCCCCTTATTTTTTCGTTGTTTTGGATTAAAAGTGGGATGCATTTTGAAGAGTGGACTCTTACACAGACATGTATGCTGTTGTTTCGTGGATTCGTCCGATCTGATCTGAACGTCAGGAGATGAAAGATGAGTACCGCGTTCATTATGCTAATGTTTAAATAGCCACTGCTTTAGCATTTAATTTAACCCTTTCCTCTCTGGTGTATTTATTGCAAAAACGAGTTCAGAACATGAATCTTGAGTGTTTTAGCTTTCAAATGATGCATAGTTTGTGATAGTTGATTGAACAGCTTGTATAAAACAAAAGTAATTATAAGTAGAGACACGCCCACTTGCGTTAGACGCCCCGCCCACGAACCGGTGCGGATTAAGAAGTTAAAGACCGTCTCAAAATATTTTAAGACCTCATCGCACTTCAAGTTCTAATCGGCAACAAACCTATAAAAAACAGCTGTAGTCGAATGTAGACTTAAAATCTCTATCATAGGCCAATTTTGTATCGTTTATATTGCATATCTGTGTCGCAACGCAAGGAGGGCGACGCATTACCTAACTGCGCATTTCGCAAAATACGTGACGTCACCCGTAGACGGCGCTCGCCAGGGATGGATATTAACTTTTTTCAAAGTCTACCACTCCATGTTTTTATCAGCCACTGTTTTGTTTTTAACTGACAATGTGTAGCTTTCCTGTAGCTCAACCAGTAGAGCTTGGCGCTAACAACGCCAAGGTCATGGGTTCGATTCCCAGGGAAAGCAAAAACTCACAATAATGTATAAATGTGTACCTTGAATGCAATGTAAGTCGCTTTGGATAAAAGCGTCTGCCAAATGCGTAAATGTAACTGCATGTGAAAATGAATACTACAAGCTCTACAATACTTAAACAGTTTATTTAATCTCAAGTCTCAATGAAATACTGACTTTTCTCTTTCTCACTTATACACACACAAACCATGAACTGATATACATTTCATTAAATGAGTCGGGCTCTGTGCGCTCTTTTTTTCCCTGGATGTAGCATTTGGATGATTCGTGGTCTTTTATGGCTTCCAGTTTTATGGTTTTTAGTCCCAACAATGAAAGCGTGTTGACAACATACCGAGCAGAACATTGTCAGTAGGGATGCACCAAAATAAAAATTCTTGGCCGAAACCAAAGCCGAAAACCGGAAAATAAAATTCAAACTAAAATTTTTAACTCGACCTCACTCATGTGTTCATTAAATAATAATGCACATGCCTACTGCCCTGCAGAAAGGGACAGAACCTGAATAAAGTAATCAAATGTAAAATAACTGCATATTCAACTGTTTAAATGAAAGATTAATCCTTATTAAACTTACAAAAGCTATTCAATCAAGAGCATTGTCAAACTAAATATAAGGACATCACTCAGGCAGCAGTAAAGGCTACTGCGCCTTTAAGACCTGAGGCAGGGATATGCTCGTCTTTCTCGACTGTGCACACTATACAGTTCACTTAAGGCATATTCAGACTATGTCTGCTAGGATACTCATCAAGAGGGACATGTTGACACACTTCATGTGTGAGTTTGTCCGTTTAAGTGCAAGGCTTGAAAGAGAACTCAATATTTGTGCGCTGTGAGACTCGTGCGCGCTCTCGGATGATGCACAGCGTCAGATCTTCTCACAG
This sequence comes from Pseudorasbora parva, assembly GCF_024679245.1. Classification (NCBI taxonomy): domain Eukaryota; kingdom Metazoa; phylum Chordata; class Actinopteri; order Cypriniformes; family Gobionidae; genus Pseudorasbora; species Pseudorasbora parva. Next base: position 1,726,338 of record NC_090181.1, read on the forward strand.
AGCGCGCGCGAGTCTCACAGCCGGTCTTCACGCGAGTGATGACGGAGAAAACGACTGGTCATATGCGCACATACGGCAGCACTCGCATGCATTGAACAAAGTTTACAAAGAGGTGAAACAGCTCGGTGGGTGAAGCGAGTTTACCGCCACAACTCTAAATCAGCCGCGTCTGGCAGGTGGCGGCGCTAATGTCCATCCCTGCCGCGCGCTCCGAGCCGATCTCAGACTGAGCACCCCGTCGTTTTTTAATACTTATGGGGATGAAAAGAGATATATTCATAAATACTTTTTGGAGTCAAACTCTTTTGACAAAGCTTGAACAAAATACTTGCAAAATTTAAGACTTTATAAAGTCGTAAGAAGACTTTTTAATACTTTATAAGGGTCTTAATTTTCCCAAAATTGATTTATCACCTTTTAATACTTTTCAAGACCCCGCGGATACCCTGTCTTAGCACAAGCAATTTATTTATTTTTTAAAGCAGAGCAGACCATTAAAAATAAACTACAGTAAACATGCTCAAATATGACAGTTTTGAGTAAACCTAACAAAGGTTACATTTTCCCTGAAAAAAGGAGAGAAAGAAACAAAAATATGTATTTCGCATGAATACAAATATATTAACATCATAAGGATGTAAAATTAAAATAAATCATTTTAAAATAAGATCAAAATAAAACACTAATAATTAAATCATAAAAAATTTAATAAATTTTTTTAAATAAAAACTATCAAAATAAAACACTTGCTAATATTATGGCAAAACAATAATTTTTTAAATATCAATAATATACTATTATATAGTATTTATTTTTATATTTTCCATTTTAGGTTTAATAATATTGTTGTTTTTGCAATTTACACTTGTTTTTTATTTATTTATATAGTTTATTCATTTTTATTTTATTTTTACTTTATTTAAAGGGTTACTTCAGCGATTAGCATATGGCTTTGTATTAGTAGAAACCCTGGCGTATATTCAAATTATTGTGCTTTGCCCCCTCATATCTCCCTGAGACAAGAGATTTATGCATTTTATTTCTGGAAAAATTCCTCCTATGATGCAAATTGACGATTTTTGCATCATAGGAGGAATGTTTGCCCAGAGGCTAAAGACTACAGCCAGCAGAGGGAGCCATTTCCGCATGTTTTGAATCCGCGCATGAGGGATGGAGATCACACTCAGCTGGCAGGGAGAGCTCAGCAGGCAGCTGCAGGCACTCATTTAAACGGAGCTATGGTGAGCAATGTAAGTCTTTTAACTTCTCAAATTAATTTCTATGAAAGTTAAGCTTGCAAAGGCATGAACTGAAACGCGCCAGACTGAACTCGCGTTGTGAATGTATGCCGCGAGTGTAGTCTTGATTACCTCAGCTCTTATCACTCCTGCAGTTAGTGCTCAGTGCTGTGAGACTCGCGCAGTGACTCACTCATTATATTGGACACACACGTTCAGTTTTTAATTGTAGTGTCTTCTCTAACTCAGTCACAGTAATCAAGTTGGTGGCGTTGGTAACGGCCTCACAGGGCAGCGAAGCATTCTGGGAATTGTAGTCTTTCATCCCCATGGGACAAAAATACATTTTATGTCTTTTCTCAGTCTAGAAGACACCAAATTCAAAAATAATTTCACATTTCTACTGCATTGATGACCCAGTTTAAATACAGATTAATCTTCCCAGCGCTGAAGTACCCCTTTAACTACAAGTTTACTACAGCAATTAGCAACACATACACACTATATACGTGTGTGTGTGTGTGTGTGTGTGTGTGTGTGTGTGTGTGTGTGTGTGTGTGTGTGTGTTTGTATATATATATATATATATATTAGTGTTGTCAAAAATATTGATATTTCGATATGTATCGATACTGGAATATCTGAAACGATACGATTCTCAGTTTTTACAGTATGGATATCAGCTGCGCTCTCCTCTCCGACCGAAAGCGAGTTGACACACACACCGGCATATTCTCACTCAGCCCGGTTAACCTCTGAGCACGGCGAACGCGCGTTCTGCTGGACTTTTTCCTCATGACAGTGTGTTTAGTGTTAGTGAGTGATCGGTCTGAATTTCGCGCGGGATTGCACATAAATTAATTCTACTAATCCCCGCAGATTTCGTGCTCCACATCTGAAGCGCACACACACACAGCCTACCCTAATAAAGCCGCCTCTGACATGATACAATTAAGTGCAAACATTTGCTTCCTTTTCCAGCTTATTATTGGTCAAATACACTCAAAGAATGATCAGTGCACATCTGGAAGAGTATTAACGTAAACACGGTCGCAAACAGTTCAGGAAGAAATGAAGAACGAGTAACAGAACAGTGTTCAGGATCCATGCGTCCGTTAGTCTTAAAGGGACCGCAGTCATTTGTTATTCAAATTACAAAAAGACAAACGATCACACTGCTCTTGACTGATCAACTTGTGTAACTTTAATAGTTTAAATCTGTACGCTATTGAATTTTTTACAAAGAACATTATCCAATGTTGTTTTAAATGTAATTACTATGCATTTTTTTATTCAGTTTTTTTTCTGAATGTTAGACCTACCTGAAAAAATAAAGCAGTCTGTTTAATTTGTATCTTCTATTCTATTGCATTTATTTGTGCTATTGTTTGTAATCTGTTTATTTGTTCTTATTTTATTACTGTATACTCGTCTTTTTTAATTCAATTTACCATTCGAAATCAAGCTTTCTTGTGCTGTGTGTAAGCTATTGCAACACAATTACCCCATTGTAAAAAATAAATTGAGATAGCAAAAATTTGTGAGATAATTTTAATAGTAATTGATCAATTGATCAATAATTGTTCAAATCAAAACGATGCCCAACCCTAAGGAACATGCTGGCCACATGAATTTTTAGTAAAAAATAACAATGAATAATAACAAGTTCTGTTGTCATATTAAGCATCTTATCTTATTTATTTATTTTTTTACTGTGGTATCGATTTAGTATCGATATATCGATATTTTAGTCTGATATCGTATCGAAGTCATAATTTTGGTATCGTGACAACACTAATATATATATATATATATATACACACACACACACACACACATACACACACAGTATATATAATATATATAAATTAATAAAGAAAAACATTTTTATAAGAAAACCAGTTGATGATGAAATGTAAATCAGCATAAAGGTATTACAACTAAAACAATGTATTAATAATTGACAATGTCTTTAATGCTGTTATCATGTTAGAATGATATTATCATAGTGTAATATGAATATAACATCCTTTTATAATCCCCGTCTCCACCTGAAATAACATCCTCTAAACGCTGATATTTTGCCAATAATGAGTGTATAATTATGCTCTGGATCAACAGAACTGAATGAAAGTGTGTGTTTGCTTCCTTTCAGAGAGTTTTAGTGATGGTGAGGTTTTCATCTCTAAATATTTAAATGCTAAAAACTGATCCAGATGGTTCAAAATAACTGCTCTGAGTTTACGACGTGCGCGAGACCAAGCTAAAATACACTCCGCAAACACACTATATTTACACAATGAGGGCATGAAACCGAGCGGACGGTTTAAATAACCTCCCACAAACCACTCGAGCAAGTCTTTAAACTTGCAAATAAGCATCATGAGGTGAAAATCACTTTATTAGTCTCATAATCTTCACTGACGCTTCAGCTCTTCTCTCTCAGAGTCTGAAACGCTTCCGTTAAACACTAAGGGCCCTATCTTGCACCCAGCGCAATTGACTTTGTACACCGCCGCATGTGTCATTCCTATGTTGCACCCGCACAAAGCGCGCTTTTCCCTCCACAGAAGCACGTCGCTAAACTAGTGAATGAACTTGCGCTCCCTGGGCGGTTCAGCGCAAAAAAGGAGGCGTGTTCCGGCGCAAACAATCCCTGGAGCTATTTTGCTGTTCCATTAAACAATTGTGCCACTGATCAGAAAAAACCCAGTCTAAAGTTAGCGGCGCATACACTTTGCTCATGAAATCTACACAGATTAGGGATGGCTCGATACCACAATTTTGGCTTCGGTACGGTACCACAAACTAATACCGAAGTACCGATATTAAATCGATACCACAAGGTCTGATATTAGCGCGGGTATATTGCACGCGAATGAGAACAATTATGCAAGTTTTGAGTTTATAAAGTGGGAAATTACCACAAATGTTTATTAGTAAATTAATCAGCGAAGCTTATCACATCAAATCAGTCATTTGAAAACTTTCTTGTGAGAAATAATTTCAGCATTGCTTCTGGTTTCAAAAGACATCGCACTACACTAAAGCAATCTGCATAATCCGATTTAACATTTCACGCTCGTCTCGGGATGGAGAACGGAAATCATTTGAACACGCAAGAGATTTTATAGCATTTCGTAATAACAGTTACAGGAGACATGAGCTTATAACAACGACACACACACACACACACACACACACACACACACGCCTGTCACTTAGTCACGCTCGCACATTACACATTAAGTTTCCTTAAACAGTCAAATACACAGAATTATGTACAAATGTCCGTCTTTAGTGAGTATTCACATAAACACAGTCGGCGGTGTCTAACGCGAATGTAAATAGTGCAATAGTATGCGTGCAAATATAATGAGATCTAAATGTCATTGGTTGAAACGAACGCTGGAGATTGTGATATTCGGTCTTATGTTAGGCTGTGTGTGTGCGTTGATCAGTGTTAAAAAAAACAAAAATGTCTAAATGAGATGGTCTGAATGATCCACTGACCTGTCGATCTCTGAAGAAGTCCTAAAGTCAGGATAGTGACAGATGCTTCTTGGCTAGGTTTGATGGTTCTTCATCAGTTTTATAAGCAAAGTCATTACAAATATCACTTCTACTCCTCTCTTTATTAATTCGTTTTGGGCATCTTGAGTGAGATTCAACTGCTTTATCCATTTTGTCCGTCTATGTTGTTGTCACATTTGCCGGTTGTTTCGGGTCAGTTTGGGTAGCGCGCTGCCATCTAGCGGTGAACTTCGGAAAAGCAGCATATACCGAAATGTGCCAAATCATGATATCGTACCGTTTTAAATAAAATATATACCGGTATTTTTCCAGTACCGGTATATCGCGCATCCCTAACACAGATGCAACAGTTATTTCTGCAAATCATAAATTGTTACACTAAACAAATATTAACACGAGATGACGGAAATTATTGTGGTGTGAAAAAATAGGCATAAATCTAGCTTACAAATTATTCAGGCTTATTGTAGTAATGAAGGATCAGACCTGTTTGCCCAATAGTGGCAAGACATATCTGTATATAAGGACATCTGACAAATTGGTTTGTCCGTCAAGAACCAGGAAAAAAATTCGACTGAAAAACTAAAAAACTGTTTAACCGACGCTATTTTGGGTGTGTTTCTCCATCCCCATACAACACAACTTCTCTGTCCTTCACTCCCTTACGAAAGGAAAATATATTTACCAATATATTACTTGAAATATATTTTAATATATTGTAATATATGGAATAATATATTGATGGTATTATAAAATATATTACATAGTCATGATATAGCCTATATTGCAAAATATACAAATGATTGCCACTTTCAATATATTGCAATATATTGAAAGATATAAATATTAATTCCCATATATGTTAATATATTGCCTAATGTATTGCATGAAATTTTCCAATATACTGCAATATATTTTTGTTTCGTAAGGGCTGCTCTTCAAGAACATCAGTCTCCTCGGCTGTGAACCGCTCCTGGCGTGCGCCTGGTAAATACGCCATAATAATAGCGACCCATAAGGGAACTTGCGCTCCTGCTTTTAAAGGGAATGTTGGATGCCGCTCTGATTGGTTTATTCACGTTACGCCCAAACCACACCTATGAATAATGAAGCTACTTCAGACCAACCCATTTTAGATCAAGAGCCATTTATCCCGGCGGGAAAATAGCAACAGCGCCGAGACCCGCCCACAAAGTTACTTGCGCTTTGACACTTGCGTTTCAGATCGTTAAAATAGGGCCCTCAGTCTCTGTAAGCTCCGCCCCTCTGAGAGCTGCTCTACTCTGATTGGTCAGAAAGCAAGCACTCATTATCATATCTGAATGTCAGCTCTTGACACACAGCGATGTGCAGTGGATCTTCATACAGGGAGTGACGATCCAGGTAATCCAGGTAACGTTATGCGTTGACTGAACCAAATTTGTTTGGCTGTTAATGCTTAATTTTTCTTTTTAATGAAAATGTAAAGAGGTAGAGTGGTGTTTTATGGCACATTTCTCATGGAGCGCCTTGAACGTGCGTGTATTTCGCTTCAAATGCTTGATTTCTACGCGCGTCCGATGCGCGAATGGATTCAAAATGTTCACGCGTCAAACTAGACGCGGTAGACGCGATTGTGACGCTCTATTCGCGTCCGGTGTGAACGTAGCGTAAGGTGCACTTGTTACCTTGCATTTTTAGTGCATATAAATCGTTTGTAGGAACATTTTGGAAACAAACCCCTCATGACCTCTGACCCCCATGGACTCACCTCTGCATTCGCAGACGCTGCAGCCCTTCCTACTCTTCTTGTATCCGTCTGTACAATGTTTATCGCAGGTTAATGGCGGACATCTAACGCAGCGGCACATTTCACAGCCGTGTTTATTCCTCCTGTGGGCAAAATCAAAACACACACCATCAGCTCCTGTCAAACACGATATCATGACAAATCCCGTCCGCCTGTGAAATCGTGTCCGCTTAGGACCCGACTAGGAAGCTGTTTTAAATGCCTGATCAAAAGCTGTTATACATGGTTCTGGACAAGCAAATAAACAATGCATTTATTGCCATACTAAGTACACACACACACACACAAAAACATTTATGTGAAATATGTAATTAATTCCTATAATGGGAGCAATAACATGTAAATTATTTAAACTGATAAACTAAGTAAGAATACCGATACAAAATCAGGACATGGTAATGTATCTATAATGTAAATAATAAACAAGCAAAAATATACAGAACAGGGGAACAAATCTGTGAAACATGAAATATGAAACATGATTTGCAAGACATTAAAGACTATGTTAACACAATTTAAACGACAAATCAAAACGTGATTTTGTACGAATTGTAATCAGGCTCTGAGCAGATTACCCATTAAAAGTTCTTTCAGAAAACAGAATCGCTTTTTTATTTTTTTACGATTATTATAATTTTTATTTTTTTATGGCAACAAAATCATCATCCTTTTTTGTATTAGTACTAGGGCTGCACGATTTGGGGAAAATCTATAATTGCGAATATTCATGACTTTATTTAGTGTTAATAACATTTTATGTTTATATATTAATATGACTAATAATTATTACGATTACTGCTAAAAAATATTTTTACAAATAAGAAATATTACCATTACAATAACATTTTCATAATTACAAATTAAAATATAGAGTATGTCAGAATAAATATAAAAATATAATAATACTAATAATGTTTTTTGTAATATTTTACAGAACTTATTTTACAAAAAAAAAAACTGCTGGGTTACCTATTAATATGCAGACAGCCTATAACTAAAAAACATTAGAACGGTCTAAGCCTAATGCTGCGTTCACACCGCACGCGAATGACGCGACTCGCGCGAGTGATTTACATGTTAAGTCAATGCAGAGACGCGAATAGGCCTTCTGCGGGGCGATTCACGCGAATGACGCGGCAAGGATCACGCGAATTGAGCGTTTTGAACCCGATTCGCGCGAAACACCCGAATCGCTCAAGTTGAAAAATTTGAACTTTGGCGGATATTCGTGCCGCGTTAACCAATGAGGAGCCTGCTTACTGCTGTTACGTGGTGAAGTGACGAATGGGAAACCCCGAGGAATTTAAAATTACTACTGTATTGTGTCACAAAATGTAGTTTTAATAGTTTTTCAGGTGAGAATGTAGTTGTTTAAAGCTCAAATATGTGATTTATTGATTAAGAGAGCTCCTATTTGAAAATTTGATTTGGTGTTTTCGGAGGTGTGAGACCCAGGCGATCAGCGGAGCTCAGCGCTCATCAACCCCGGTGAGAGCAGCCTTAACTCGGCTAGACCTTCTGCCGCTGCCTGGCAGAACCCCCCCCCCATGACGTGAATTCGTGTTCTGTTGTGTAGTGAATTTCACGCGCAAATGAATTCAAAATGTTCACGCGAATAGCGCGATTTATTTGCGTCATTCGCGTGCGGTGTGAACGCAGCATAAAGAGTTATTGTAAGAAAAATATTATAAAATAAAAATATTATTATAAAAATCTGTGTTTGTTTATCTGTGATATCATTTCTTAAAGTCTTTGCCTTTAATATGAAATATGAACCTCTTGTGCATCCACTGTGGGGGAAAAACTCCTGTACACTGAAGAAAAACATGGATTGTCCAATAAATTTATAATTTTTTAAGTTTAAAAATGTATTAAGTATTATTTTCTTATTATTTATTACCTAAAGTTTTTAATTCATACTGAAAGCCAGAGGGCGCCCTCGAGCGGAAACCGCCACATTCGCCTCAGAGAAGTAATGACGTTAGTTTTCAGGAAACCCCTGATGTGAAGCTAACGCTGTAAACAGAAGATAGAGACGCTTTGATTAAACATGACGACAATAAACACGACTGCAGCAAAATATGGTGTATTTGAGTTCTTCAAGCCGTCAAGGGTATTTTCATAATAATAAAGTGTATTATAATGCAGTGCTGATTGAGATAGACTGCTATAAAATAACGCCTCGTCTGCCTCACTCTGATGAGAAGCCACATCAGCTCACACACACTCGACTGACGATATGAAGTGAGGTAAACGTGTTATTAAACGTTGTCTTTTGTTGAACAGGTTTATGAACGCTTCAGTAGTTTGTGAAGATGTTTGTCTCGTGTTGCTTTTTCAAACGCACGTTATAAGCGACTCAAACTCGCAGTCTTTCAGACGGAGCAGCGTTGATCACAGAGCCGCTCTTCGCTAACACACTGGGCATTTATTTATTTAATTTAAATCGCAGCCTTCGAGCTTTCATAATCGCACACACGCCAAATCGCGATTGTGGTTCGATTTCGATTAATCGTGCAGCCCTAATGAGTACCACTACTGTTATTATTATCATTATTATTAATGTTATCTATTATTTGTATTACTATTGCAATAAGCACAACTGATCACCATTTTTAGTATTATTATTATTATATATAAATATTGGCAATAATTACAAATGATCATTATTATTATATATGTTATTACTATTTAAATACTTCCACTATTACTACTATTATTTGTCAGTTCTGCTTATTTTTTGTTTTATTGCTGTTAGTATTACTGCCGTTTTAGTTATTATTTATTATTTTTGTGGTGTTGTTGTGTTCTGTGCTTACCCTGTTGTAAGTTTTGCACTCCTAATAAAAAAGAAAAAAGGATTTGGATTTTGTTTGAAGAATGTTTGTGAACCAAGCAGAGAGAGCAACCATTCACAGTAGGAGAACAAATACTATGGTAGTGAATGGTCTCTCTCTGCTTGGCTTCAAACATTCTTCTAAATATCTTCTTTTGTGTTCAGCAGAAAGAAACAAACTCATACAGGTTTAGAACAACATGAGGGTGAGTAAATCATGATCATTTTCATTTTTGGGTGAACTATCCCTTTAACTTCTGCGGGCAGATGAAAGCCCGTCTCACGATGCCTCATAATAACGCAGGACACTTTTATGCGTACAGCGTCGTGATTCGTTAAAGTTTGGGCGCGATACAGCGGGTCTAACGGGCATCTGGTTCTGATTTATTCTGCGGCGTATTAGCTTCAAGAGTCCAGATAAAAGCAGGTCGGATCGCTAACACACACCACTAGTGCCCTCAGTAGTGCACAACCAGTGTTAACTAACAGGAACAAGTGGCCAATAGCATGCTGACCAGGGACGTCACTATGATTGGAAGACAGACTTAGCCCCAGGGTAGGCTATTTGTAATTTGCCTGTTCACTCGAGCTAGACTACAGTTTTCCATAGCAAACCAAAATATCCTCTTTTCTTTACCTCAGGGGTTTTCAAATCATTCCTGGAGCCTCCCCAGCACTGCACATTTTGGATGTCTCCCTTATTAGTGTCTTATTTAACGCAGGAGTATTAACTCATCAGCTGATTAGTTTAGTACTCCATGAGCTGAGCTGGGTGTGTCCAATAAGGGAGATATCCAAAATGTGCAGTGCTGGGGAGGCTCCAGGAATGGTTTTGAAAACCCCTGCTTTACCTCAAGAAAACGTAGCTAAAGGTAAGCAGGTAATTAAAAACAACTTACAATTTGACTGTATCACACGATTCACGACACTCTTCCTTTCACCATTAGCGTGTGTATCGGTGTGTGTGGGCGGGAGGGTGCATAACGAGCTCAGACCAAACTAAAGTTGCCGATGCAGAAGTGCGCTGATGTGCTTTCATATCTGCAGCGCGCAACTGATCCGCGGCTGTATACCACAAACACAGCATTTATGTACTATTTTTTATTTTAAATGTAAGAGTTGTTAGGCTATTGAACATGGCTTCCATCATTGCAATTCTCTTGTATACACTCTTTCATTGATGGCATGTTTAAAAGCACTATTATAATATAAACAACGTTTTATTCAATCCCTTTACTCCAATTCCTTTCTATTTATATAGCCTTTAGATTTATATATTAAGTCATTCACACAACGCAAGTGGCATAACATTTAACATATGTTATAGGTCAATGTTAAAAATCACACATTACAATAGACAAAAAATGTTATTTCGTAAAGAGATAAGAAAATTCGTTTTGTTTTAAGAAATCCAGCTGGTCATAAAGAACTTTGTTTTTCCACCTCCAAAAAGAAAGGAGGACGAGTGCTATCCATTATGTCTTCTTATTTAGCTAAATGCCAGGTATGGTGATGTTTTCCTTGATTTACCCAAGGCAAAAGGCCTCCTGACTTTGAAACAGAATAGAATTACAGACTATATTCACATCATATGCGTCTGGTGCGAAAGCGATCGTCGCACTGCTCTTTACACACCGCTTTTGGAACGGTTCGCTGGACCGCGTCCGCTGTCATCCGTTGACAATGGGTACGGGAAAAAATACACACCGCATACGCACGGCAAACGGAGAATGTGTGAAATGGCCGTCACTTGCAGCAGCACTCCGGTCTGCAATTAACGCTCTGAAAGCTGCCACAGTTGCAAGGAGATGGTGCGGTGCATCATATTAATAGCATAACGACTCTTTGTACTTTTGTCCAACTTCCGATTTTTCAGCTATTTCTGGTAGCTGGATATATATCATTTGTTGTGTCTAGATATGAATGAGGATACGTTATTGATAAATCAAAATGTTATTGTTGTTCATTATCATTTAGGGGGCTTAGGAACATTTTAGGGTAGCTTCAGCCCCCGTAAAATCGGCTTAACGACGTCCCTGATGCTGACTATATTTAATGCAACTTAATAAGGGTAAAAAAATACTAGGTTTATTTATGCTTAAAAGTCAAACTATATTTCTTCTGTAGAGATGCTTTACAGTTGAATTGAATTTGCTTTAAAAATGAATAAATTTTGCAACATCAACACTTATTGAACTGAATTGAGCTGAATAATGACACTATTGTTGTTATTAGAGCTGCTTTACAGCTGAACATATTAATATATAAACTGTACTATTTTGAAGAAGTCTCTTCTGCTCACCAAGGCTGCATTTATTTGATCCAAAATACAGCAAAAAACTAATGTTGTGAAATATTTTTACACTTAAAATAATAACTGTTTTCTATGTGAATATATAGTTAAGTGTAATTTATTCCAGTGATCAAAGCTGAATTTATCATCATCACTCCAGTCTTCAGTATCACATGATCCTTCACTAATCATTCTCAGATGAGGATCTGATCATCAACACACATTTAATCATAAGTGTTAATTTAATAATTAAAGGGTGATATTGCGTTTATACATCGTGTATCAATAAATCAGAAACAACAACGGAATGTTAAAACACTCTTTCTTGCAGGTCTACTTCCTTCCGCCACAGCCAACTTTGTTTACAAGTCAATCCATCTAATGGTGTAATAATGTGTCACAGACGTCGACTATTGCAATCACTAACGGACACGGTCTCATTACGGGATATTTATATCAAATAATATTTATTAAACAATATTTAAATGAAGAACAAAAGTCATTAAAAAAGACAATTGGAAAAAACAAACGTACAAAAGCAGCACCATAGGCCCTACAGTATTTCAGAAGAGCCTAAATAAAGTTATCAAACTTAATTTTCCCCTTAACCCAAATAGTTCTACTCTAATAGATTAATAAGACCACAGATTGCCCGTTTGATTTACCCCAAATTAGTTATATCTCATGTTTAACCACGATCGACATACATACAGTGCGAGCCAGCGGCTGTTTCCTGAAGGACTGCCCGAAATGAAGCGACTCTCAGCGGGCACATGAGCGCAGAACGGCCGCTGACGGCCTGGAGCTCGTCTGAACAGGCGCTGTGTTTATATGAGTCACATATTTAAGATCTAAATAACTACATTTTCGCCTAAAAACTGTTAGACTGTTTAAAAACTGTTAAAACTAAATTTCGTGACAACAATAGTATTTTTAAACCGTGTGGTGGGTTTGCGCGATCGCCATGACAGTCGCAAGCGGAGTGATCCTGTACCGCTGGAAAAGGCTCTAAACCAATCAGATTTGAGAAAAAGAAAAGAACTATATAGGCCATTCTGGTTCTCGAATCTGATTGACTGACAGGCTTGATATTTATATTATATATATATATATATAACAAAAGAGAGAGAGAATTATTTAAAGAAAATATAGAAATATAGAAAAAATCTCGCCAATAAATAAAATATTGTATTTATATATTTTATTAAACACAATTATTTAAAATTAGACACTGGAAAGAGCGGAAACAACTTTTTCTGTTAATTGGCCAGGGGGGAATTCATTTTATTGTGTCTTATTAGCTCGCAGACTGTTAGTTTCTTAACATTAAAAGTCTCATGACTTGGGGAGTTAAATATTTAATAAACTCGTTCCGTACCAGTGACCCTTGACTTAATAAAAAAACATCATAACATGTTTCACCCACATGCAGTAGCCAATCAAATCACAAGAAACAAACCAAGACCCGCCCACAATATTAAACGTCTTCATGTCTGAGCTGATTACTGAAAGGTTGCAGGTTCATACCTCACAAGCTGAACACAGGGTTAAAATAGAGTTAACCTAGGATTAAAAGTCACCTCATCACTGGGTTAAAACAATGTTAAACCAGATTTAAACCTAGTGTTCACCTCTGTCTAAATACAAATGTAATAAATTATTTAACCCAAAGCGATTATTCCAGGGTTAAAAATGTAAACTTGGGGTTAAACCCAGTGCTAACCTCTCCCTAAAAACAAGTGTAAAACATTGTTTAACCCAGGGTTAAAGTGACATCAGCACAGGGTTAAAATAGTGTTAACCTTGGGTTCACAATGTTTCACACATATATTCAGACAGAGGTTAGTACTGTTTAAACCTGGGTTAACGTAATTTTAACCTGTGATGAGGTCACTTTTTAAACCCTGGGTTAAACATTTCACACATATATTCAGATAGAGGTTAGTACTGTGTTTAACCCAGAGATAACATTATTTGAAACCTTTGATGCGGTCACTTTTAACCCTGGTATAACACTATTTAAAATCACATTGGGTTAAAAAATGTAATACATTTGTATTTAGACAGAGGTTAACACTAGGTTTAAACCTGTTTTAACATTGTTTCAACCCAGTGATGAGGTAACTTTTAACCTTAGGTTAAAAGTACCAGCATCAAGGGCTAAAATAATGTTAACCCAGGGTTAAATGCAGTACTAACCTCTGTCTGAATATATGTGTGAAACATTGTTAACCCAAGGTTAAAAGTGGCTGCATCACAGGCTAAAATAATGTTAACCTAGGGTTAAACCTAGGGTTGAGGCAACGCGGGGGAGAGGACGCTGGCGTTGTCTGTTCGCCGCTTCTCCACCCACAACAAATCATGTTAATGTACTATTAGATTTACATTTTATTTTATTTCCTTATGTTTGTGACTAGTCTAACAGTCAGAGCTACAATTGGGGCTGTTGCTGATTGCTGGCAGCCACTGAGAGGACGTTGTTCGTCGTTTCGCCGTTTTCCACCGCTTCTCTAATGTTTACGTTTGAATTGCTGCGGTTGGTTCTGGTTTGGAGGACATTTGATGTTTCTCGCCGCGGGTGCTCACTGGTGGTCTCCCTTGGGCTTAAGCTGCATGGTGGCTGAAGTTTGCACCGGGCTAGCGTCATCCGGGCTCTCGTCGTCGGCGTCCGGCATGATGTTGGGATGTTCCGCTTCTCGGCTGCGCCGCTTGTTCCGTCCTGCATTGCGACCGTGGAGCGACATCTGCGCCGGCCCCGGTGTGTCCACAGAAGTGCCCGGAGGAATGTTCTGCCTCTTGCATGGTGCTGCAGCGATCCCCATCGTTTGAATCATCATGAAGAAGACCCATCATCTGGTCTTCAGCTGTCGTGCCTCGGCGATGTCATCGGGACACTGCCGCTGGGAGAAATCTGAAACATGGAGTGGACCACAGTGTGCTGCGGAGCTAACAGAGACTTCCACCATCAGCTGTTTTCTGTTCACCATCAGCTCTGTTTCTGTTCACCATCAGCTCTGTTTCTGTCCACCATCAGCTCTGTTTCTGTTCACCATCAGCTCTGTTTCTGTCCACCATCAGCTCTGTTTCTGTTCACCATCAGCTCTGTTTCTGTCCACCATCAGCTCTGTTTCTGTTCACCATCAGCTCTGTTTCTGTCCACCATCAGCTCTGTTTCTGTTCACCATCAGCTCTGTTTCTGTTCACCATCAGCTCTGTTTCTGTCCACCATCAGCTCTGTTTCTGTTCACCATCAGCTCTGTTTCTGTTCACCATCAGCTCTGTTTCTGTCCACCATCAGCTCTGTTTCTGTTCACCATCAGCTCTGTTTCTGTTCACCATCAGCTCTGTTTCTGTTCACCATCAGCTCTGTTTCTGTCCACCATCAGCTCTGTTTCTGTTCACCATCTGTTTCTGTTCACCATCAGCTCTGTTTCTGTTCACCATCAGCTCTGTTTCTGTTCACCATCAGCTCTGTTTCTGTTCACCATCAGCTCTGTTTCTGTTCACCATCAGCTCTGTTTCTGTTCACCATCAGCTCTGTTTCTGTTCACCATCAGCTCTGTTTCTGTTCACCATCAGCTCTGTTTCTGTTCACCATCAGCTCTGTTTCTGTTCACCATCAGCTCTGTTTCTGTTCACCATCAGCTCTGTTTCTGTCCACCATCAGCTCTGTTTCTGTTCACCATCTGTTTCTGTTCACCATCAGCTCTGTTTCTGTTCACCATCTGTTTCTGTTCACCATCAGCTCTGTTTCTGTTCACCATCAGCTCTGTTTCTGTTCACCATCAGCTCTGTTTCTGTTCACCATCTGTTTCTGTTCACCATCAGCTCTGTTTCTGTTCACCATCAGCTCTGTTTCTGTCCACCATCAGCTCTGTTTCTGTTCACCATCTGTTTCTGTTCACCATCAGCTCTGTTTCTGTTCACCATCAGCTCTGTTTCTGTTCACCATCAGCTCTGTTTCTGTTCACCATCAGCTCTGTTTCTGTCCACCATCAGCTCTGTTTCTGTTCACCATCAGCTCTGTTTCTGTTCACCATCAGCTCTGTTTCTGTCCACCATCAGCTCTGTTTCTGTCCACCATCAGCTCTGTTTCTGTCCACCATCAGCTCTGTTTCTGTTCACCATCAGCTCTGTTTTCTGTTCACCATCAGCTCTGTTTTCTGTCCACCATCAGCTCTGTTTCTGTTCACCATCAGCTCTGTTTCTGTTCACCATCAGCTCTGTTTCTGTTCTGTTTTCTGTGTTGGTTGATTGTTTGTAGTATTCTATATTTTTACTTGTTATTCATTTTTTGTTGTTATCCCCCCCCCCCCCCCCCTTTGTTGCACTTTGAGATTCTTCGGAATGAAAAGTGCATTATAAATAAAATCTATCATTATTATTATTATTATTAAATGCAGTGCAATTCCCTGTCTAAATATGTGTGAAATGTTTAACCCAGGTTTAAAAAATATTAAAATAATGTTAACCTAGGGTTAAACGTAGTGCTATCCCCTGTCTAAAAATGTGTGAAATGTTGTTTAACCCAGGTTAAAAAGTATTCAAAATAATGTTAACCTAAGGTTAAACACAGTGCTATCCCCTGTCTAAATATGTGTGAAATGTTGTTTAACCCAGGTTTAAAAATATTGAAATAATGTTAACCTAAGGTTAACCACAGTGCAATCTCCTGTCTAAATATGTGTGAAATGTTGTCCTGAACTCTAAATCACATTGATCAGGGCTGCTAATGAAACATTAATGAGTAATGAACTCATCATAGATCAGATTAAAGCTAGAAACTCTTCATGACTCGAACACGTAGTACAGTCGAACAGTAATGTTGATTCTTGCGTGATACCCTGAACTCTCGAATATTCTGCTCTAATATGATTTCTGAGCTGTAAGATGTCCAGAATAATAATCCTCCACGGTGTGTTAATAGGCCAGAGGAGAACTGAGTCTGGTTTCTCCAAAGGTTTATTTTTCTCCATCATGCCCTGATGGAGTTTTGGTTCCTTTAGTCGTCTTTGGCTTGGCTCGCTCAGTTGGGGACATTGTCTCTCTATGATAAATTAAAATAAGCTGATAGCATCCCTGTTTACTCCAGAACGACTGTACAGCCAAATCTAATTCTGCTGCAGTATTGTCCTGTTTGACACTGAAGCTGCTCTGACACATTCGGCATTATAAAAGCGCGATATAAATAAAGTTGACTTGACTGCGGTGGCAGGTCTACAGTACACAAACACAGTCCAGCTTTAACGTTTTTCCTCGGGACGGCCGCTGACTCGACACATATTCTGACGGCCCTTTACGTCCCGTCAAATCCAATGATATTTTAGCCCCATTGAATAGGGGAAACGATTTAAGACCCCTTTTGTGCGAAGCCCGACTCATTCGACTGTGTAAAATGTCACTGTAAACAGTCGCTCGTCGTCTGTGACACACAGGGCTGGAACTCTGTCTCAATCATTCATCAACAAACTTAAAAACACAATTATTATAATCACATTATCGAAAAGGGTTTTCTGTACTTAAAGCGTTAGTTCCCCCAGAAATGTAACTTCTGTCATTAATTCCTCCTGTGGTTGGCCAGCCGTCAGACCTCTGCTCATCTTCACACACAGATGAAGATATTAGTGTTGAAATCCGATGGCTCAGAAAGGCCTTCATTGACACCAGGGCCGGCGTTTGCTATAGGCGAGCTAGGCGGTTGCCTAGGGCGACAATTGTGTTAGGGGCGCGCGCGCTCTAGTGCCGCCCATTACTTCCCATTAAGCATAGAATCGGAACAAGCGAAATACAACATAATGTTCATTAAACATGATCATCATAGGGCGCCCCCTCAGCCACACGTTTTATTACTTATCAACCTGATTATTAGATTGAATTGATGGTGATTATTGATTATTAGTTCAGGCGTTAGGTCAGGCAAGTGCTCATCTTGCGCGTTCATCAAAAATGAGGCGTCTAAACCCCGCGGATGCACAGGGACGGAAAAAGAGAAAAAAAGAAAGGAAGAAAATCGAAAGAAAGCCCAGTATAGAGGTTAGTCTTCTTATCTCAGCCAATAAGTTGTCAAACAAAATAAAATTACTTAGTATCAATCTTATCAACTAATATTTATTTTATAAATATTATTAATATTGTCACTAAGCTATCACTTGCTAGTTTTCTACATAATTACTATACGTATTGCAAACATAACTTCATTGACAATAATCTACAATAACCTACATGGATGTCATTTAAATATCAAAAGTCCAGTTCGTTATAAATATGGATAACGTATGCATGTTATTTATGAAAAGTACAAACGCTCTCTACGTGGGCGTCGGAAGGAAATAAATACGGCCTCTCGGTTTTTTTTTTTTTTTACTGGAGCAGCCTAATGATAGATGCCATATTATTTACATTAAACACAAATATGCTGTGTTCACCTAATTTTTTACAGAGGCTGTGGTGTAGTGGTTAGACGCACGGCATCAAGATTTGATGTAGCTCGATCAGTGGTTCGATCCTGCCTTTTGCCACACTCGCTCTATTCCCTTTTCCCATCACATATCAAATTGGAAAGGCATATATTTTTAATAAAAAGTGAGAAAATGTTTGAAAAGTGGAAATAAAGTTTCGAACGTGTTTAATAATAAGTGCTTCTCGGTTAGGGGTAGGCCTAGGAAAACAGACATGTGCTGAATTAGAGACGATAAAAGTGAGTGGAGTGGGGTGGGGAGGTGTGGGGGGCGCAAAACTCCATCTCGCCTAGGGCAACCAAAGAGCTAGAGCCGGCCCTGATTGACACCAATGTCATTTCCTCTCTCAAGACCCATAAAGGCACTAAAGACGTCGTTACAAAGCCCATCTCACTACAGCGGCTCTACAATCATTGATGAAGAGGCCAGAATAGAGTTAGTGCGCAAAAACACTAAATAACGACTTATATAGTGATGGCCGATTTCAGAACAAAGCTTCGAACCGTTATGAGTCAGTGAATCGATTCATGATTCGGATCGCCAAAGTCTCGTGATTTCAGCAGTTTGACTCACGATCCGAATCATGAATCGATTCACTGACTCATAACGGTTCGAATCATGAATCGATTCACTGACTCATAACGGTTCGAATCATGAATCGATTCACTGACTCATAACGGTTCGAATCATGAATCGATTCACTGACTCATAACGGTTCGAAGCTTTGTTCTGAAATCGGCCATCACTATATAAGTCGTTATTTAGTGTTTTTGCGCACTAACTCTCTTCTGGCCTCTTCATCAATGATTGTAGAGCCGCTGTAGTGAGATGGGCTTTGTAACGACGTCTTTAGTGCCTTTATGGGTCTTGAGAGAGGAAATGACATTGGTGTCAATGAAGGCCTTTCTGAGCCATCGGATTTCAACACTAATATCTTCATCTGTGTGTGAAGATGAGCGGAGGTCTGACGGCTGGCCAACCACAGGAGGAATTAATCACAGAAGTTACATTTTTGGGTGAACTAACTTTTTAAAGGGGTTACAACCGGCCACAGATATTTTAGGCCCATCTTCATCAAACGGTCATGGTCTTTTGGTTTGAGTCCAGTTTATTTTTTTCTAGATCTGTTTATCTTACTGGCAATAACCGCCAGCAACAAACACGCTCAAAGCAGAATCTCGACATGAGCCACTATAAACAGGGATTTCCTCCAGAGCGAGAGGCTCAGACTTCTAAAAGGCTCTTCTGAAATGATCCAGGAAGCCCTCCATTTGAGGAAGCTCAAATCTGGGCATCCATTGAAACTCAATCTGCTCCGTCCTCCACTGGGGCCCGCGGTTCAGATGCCAGCGGAGTCACACCTCGCGCTCACA
Source organism: Pseudorasbora parva (assembly GCF_024679245.1). NCBI lineage: Eukaryota > Metazoa > Chordata > Actinopteri > Cypriniformes > Gobionidae > Pseudorasbora > Pseudorasbora parva. The sequence goes on from NC_090181.1 coordinate 1,745,859, forward strand.
TACAGACGCTTTTGTGTCGACGTGCATTTGATCGCTGTGTTGAAACAGAGGGACGGTTTTAAAATGAAAATAAGAGTATGAGGAGAGCAAAGCGCCCAGATGTTTGACCAGGTTCACGGATTACAGGGGGTGATGGGGGGGTCAGGCTGTTTAACCCTGAGTAAACATTGTTTTAACCCTGTGACGAGGCCGCTTTTAACCCTGGGTTAAGCAATGTTCCACACTTGTATTTATAAACAGGATAGCACTGCATTTAACCCTATGCTAACAATATCTGAATCTCTTTTAACCCTGGGTTAAACAATGTTTCACACTTGTATTTATAAACAGGATAGCGCTGCGTTTAACCCTATGTTAACAATATCTGAATCTCTTTTAACCCTGGGTTAAACAATGTTTCACACTTGTATTTATAAACAGGATAGCACTGCGTTTAACCCTATGTTAACAATATCTGAATCTCTTTTAACCCTGGGTTAAACAATGTTTCACACTTGTATTTATAAACAGGATAGCGCTGCGTTTATCCCTATGCTAACAATATCTGAATCTCTTTTAACCCTGGGTTAAACAATGTTTCACACTTGTATTTATAAACAGGATAGCGCTGCGTTTATCCCTATGTTAAAAATATCTTAATTTCTTTTAACCCTGGGTTAAACAATGTTTCACACTTGTATTTATAAACAGGATAGCACTGCGTTTAACCCTATGTTAACAATATCTGAATCTCTTTTAACCCTGGGTTAAACAATGTTTCACACTTGTATTTATAAACAGGATAGCACTGCGTTTAACCCTATGTTAACAATATCTGAATCTCTTTTAACCCTGCGTTAAACAATGTTTCACATTTGTATTTATAAACAGGATAGCGCTGCGTTTAACCCTATGCTAACAATATCTGAATCTCTTTTAACCCTGGGTTAAACAATGTTTCACACTTGTTTTTTATAAACAGGATAGCGCTGTGTTTATCCCTATGTTAACAATATCTTAATCTCTTTTAACCCTGGGTTAAACAATGTTTCACACTTGTATTTATAAACAGGATAGCACTGCGTTTAACCCTATGTTAACAATATCTTAATCTCTTTTAACCCTGGGTTAAACAATGTTTCACACTTGTATTTATAAACAGGATAGCGCTGCGTTTACCCCTATGTTAAAAATATCTTAATCTCTTTTAACCCTGGGTTAAACAATGTTTCACACTTGTATTTATAAACAGGATAGCACTGCGTTTAACCCTATGTTAACAATATCTGAATCTCTTTTAACCCTGGGTTAAACAATGTTTCACACTTGTATTTATAAACAGGATAGCACTGCGTTTAACCCTATGTTAACAATATCTTAATCTCTTTTAACCATGGGCTAAATTAACCCTGTGTTAATTGTTTTACACTTGTATTTAGACAGAAGATAGCACTGCATTTAACCCTGTGTTACATTATTTTGTGTTACATATAATTATGTTTTAAGGTCACTTTGAACTATAGGTTAAAATGTTTGGTAAACAATATCTCACCTTTGCATTTAGACAGTTGATAGCACTGCGTTTAACCCTAGGTTAATATTATTTTAATATTTTTTAAACCTGGGTTAAACCATGTTTTACACTATATTTAGACTGAGGTTAACATTAGGTTTAAACCTGGTTTAACATTATTTTAACCTAGTGATTAGGTCACTTTTAACCCTGGGTTAAACCATGTTTTACACCATATTTAGACAGAGGTTAGCGCTGTGTTTAATGCTGGGTTAACATTATTTTAACCCTGGGTTTCACACTTTGGAAAAGGTTAACACTGCCTTTACCTCTTCATTTTGAAGTTCTAGCCAGGTGTAAATAAATATAGTGTAAATCGGTGCAGTTTTATGGCGACAGACAACTTAGCAAAACACTGCTCAATGCCAATCTCCATCCATGTGACAAGTTTATGAATATATGCCTATGAATACAAGTATACTTATTATAATTCAATGCATCTGGGTCTGAGATAAAGATACTGGTTATGATCAAGACCAGAGATAGAAACTCACACGTATCCATAA
>NC_090181.1:1752916-1785416 GCF_024679245.1 Pseudorasbora parva
TGGCATTATACACATTTGTGTCCTCATATGTCACAAAAACATGCCCACACACACACACACACACACACACAGTTGCCGTAAGATGCGTTACGGTTCTGCTGTGATGTATTTTTGCTGCTTAAATAAAACAAAAACAGTCAATATTGCATCTAAAATGTAAGTGACAATGTTATTTAAAGGGTTAGTTCACCCAGAAATGTAAATTGTGTGATTAATTCCTCCTGTGCCCATCTCACTACAGCGGCTCTACAATCATTGATGAAGAGGCCAGAAGAGAGTTAGTGCGCAAAAAACACTAAATAACGACTTATATAGTGATGGCCGATTTCAGAACAAAGCTTCGAACCGTTATGAGTCAGTGAATCGATTCATGATTCGGATCGCCAGTCTCGTGATTTCAGCAGTCTGACTCACGATCCGAATCATGAATCGATTCACTGACTCATAACGGTTCGAATCATGAATCGATTCACTGACTCATAACGGTTCGAAGCTTTGTTCTGAAATCGGCCATCACTATATAAGTCGTTATTTAGTGTTTTTGCGCACTAACTCTATTCTGGCCTCTTCATCAATGATTGTAGAGCCGCTGTAGTGAGATGGGCTTTGTAACGACGTCTTTAGTGCCTTTATGGGTCTTGAGAGAGGAAATGACATTGGTGTCAATGAAGGCCTTTCTGAGCCATCGGATTTCAACACTAATATCTTCATCTGTGTGTGAAGATGAGCGGAGGTCTGACGGCTGGCCAACCACAGGAGGAATTAATGACAGAAGTTACATTTCTGGGGGTACTAACGCTTTAACTGTCATGAGAATAGTCATAAAAATGCACTATCCAAACTTAAAAGGCTGTAATTTAGGAATGCTACATTCATAGACTTAAGTTTGGTCTTGATTTAAAGATGACAATTAGATTATTGCTGAAGTGAAAGCATTTCAAAATATGAAGGAATGAAAAAGTTATGGAAGTTTTTAAATGAACTGTAAATTAAAAATACTGTACTAAATATTTTTTATTTTATATAAAATATATATTTTACAAAAAAAATTCTACTATAAAATTACTATAAAATTGAAGCCATATGTCTAATCAAGTTAGAAGTTTATAGCACAAAAATTAAAGTCCCCATGAGATTTTGTTTAGGCGCTGTACCAATAATAGCCACCGGGTGTCATTCAATTTCCATTGATTGTTTTTCTGATGCATTTTTCTGTAAATGTTCTATTATTCCATCATAAAACAGTCATCAAATATGGAACCTTGAGACTCTGACCTTTCCAATTATATGTTTTGTCAAGATTAGAAAAGATTTTGATTATAAAATAGTAGTTAAAATACATTTTGTAATATTAAACATGACTCCGCCCACTAGGAGGAGGAGCCCGCTAGAAGAATTTAGAGCACCGTTTCCATGGTAACGCAACGTCTGATTTCAAAATGGTTACCACAGGATGAATTTTTAATTCGTAAGCTTTCAAATGATCCCTAATTTATGATGATTACTAAAATATATGATATGGAAAAAAAAATAGTGGCAATCAGTCATATTATTAATGATATGGATTGGATGAGATGGATTTTTGCAACATGTTATTGTACTGAATCCACAAAAAACTCATTAGATCTGAATAATGAAGCGATGGTCTTATATCAGCATCATTGATTATTATTTCCTGTTTATTACAGGGAAGCTGCTTTAAAAGATTCTCTATTGTATAAAGTGCTATAGAAATAACGCTCGACTTTTAAATTCTTGTTAATATAATATACATTTTATATATTAGATTACTAACTTAAAATAAAAACATAAATAATTATTAGAAATTTTGCCTTGAAATCTTGCAAGTTATAAAATTACTAAGATTGAAATAGATGTAAATTAAATCTAAATAGAAATATTTAAAAAGCAAAACAAATAAAAACTACAAAAGCACATACAATTACTAAACTAATTAAAATTAAACATGTATATATATATATATATATATATATATATATATATATATATATATATATATATATATATATATATATTTATATATAAAATATTAATATAAAATAACATATTTAATAAAAACATTAATGAAAATTAGAAATATTGCAAGTTGACGTTACTAAAACTAAAACTTAAATAGATGTAAATTAAAACTAAATTGAAATATTTAAAAAGTAAATGAAAATGACAAAAGCATGAAACATTTCCAAACAGATTAAAATTAAACATGTATAATATATTTATATTGATATAATATAAATTAACTTATCTATGATAAAACATAAATGATAATTAGAAATATTGCAAGTTTAAGTCACTAAAACTGAAATAGATGTAAATTAAAACTAAATAGAAATATAAAATGACAAATGCAATTACTGCAACAAACTTAAGTTAAAATATTGATTATTCAAATTATTAATAAATATTAAATACTATAATAGTATATTCTGTAAATAATACTAAAGTTACAGGTTAACAAGAAAGAGGTTATAATTTCAGACAAGATTATATTTCTAGCTCAGAGGTATAAAAGATTAATTTCTGCCACCACGGTATAAAAATATAAAAAGGTAAGTGCAACTTTTTACAAAATCGCATTTTGAATTCTCAGATCAGGTCAAGTTTGGAAACTTCCTGAGGAAAAAACCCAAAGATGTAAACTGAGAATCAGGCTAGAGTTATTGAAACTTTACATACAAGCACAAATTTGATCTGTTGACCATAGTTTGTCCCACAGAGACGCTCTGGGTTTGACCTTTGACCTTTAGGAGCATGAGGTCACAGCTGAAATCTGAGCCCATAGATATGCATACATATCTGTGTCAGAGCCGGCAGAAGACAGACGTTCTAGAGCTTCTGCAGGTGTTAGCAGATGGAGACGTGTGGAAGTAAAGCGCGTGTGTGTTGATCTTCAGTGTGTCAACTGTTGAATAGTAGGCCGTGTGTGTGTTTTTGTGACATATGAGGACACAAATGTGTATAATGCCATGGGTATGACACAGGTATTACAGGAGAGGAAGAAATATGAGGACATTACCCATGGCCCCACTTTACAAAAGGCTTATAAGCATCTGCCAAATGCACATAAAATGTATTTTGCACATTTACTCAAAATGCACAAAAAAAGAAATGGTTCACTGTCCGTAGAATCTGGACCTGAGGAACATACTATCAGACCGACAGATCAAGCTAAAAGAAACGTGTGTTTGTGTGTGTGTGTGTTTGTTCCCTTGTTTATATTACATTATGAGGACCAAATGTCCCCATAAGGATAGTAAAACCTGAGATCACCAGCCAGCGGTCCCCACTTTTCAAAAGGCTTATAAATCACACAGGAGGAGTTTTTTGACAAAGTAAAAATGCAGAATGTTTCCTGTGATGGGTAGGTTTAGGGGCAGGGGCTGTGTGTGTGTGTGTGTGTGTGTGTGTGTGTGTGTGTGTGTGTGTGTGTGTGTGAAGTTCAGTACCTATACAGACGGGGCAACATTCTCCTTCGGGAACGTAGAAGTTCTCGCAGTCCAGCTCGGCACATTCGGCTTTGGAGCAGAAGGAGACTCCACCTCGGCACTGACACAGCCAGCACGGGTCCATGCGATACACCTCGCCCTCCGCAAACTCCTTCCCGTTATGAACACACCTGGGAGAAACTACACAACACACACAAATCATTGTTTTGTTTGGACTGTCTAGATATATGGTTTGTTAAAGGCCCACTAAAATCAACATTGAATTCGTTTAGCTTTTAGTATGGCTGTGTTAGCCTTTTGCATTTAGGAGATAAAAGCGTTTCGAAACGTACAGTCTCTCGCTTCTGTTAAAACGAATTACAGACTTCCCCCTCTCATCAAATCTTCTGTCCAATCAAAATGCTCTCTAGAATCTGAAGCCCCGCCCCCTACACTGCTAAAATCGGTCAGGTGTTCACACATTTACTAATTTCTGTGAAAGGCACATAGCACACTAAATATGCGATAGAAAACGATTCAGTGTAAATATGCTTTCAGTTTAGGTGAATGAAGTCTGGTTTCACGTTAGTTACACACACACACACACACACACACACACACACACACACACACACACACACACACACACACACACATGTTTGTTTCATTATATTAATAAGGACATCACATAGAATTCCATTGTTTTTATATCAGGTTAATGATATTTTCTATCCCCTAACCCAACCCATATCCCTATCCCTAAACCTACACACACACACGCACGCGCCCGCGCGCACGCACACACACAGCCCCTAAACCTACCCATCACAGGAATCATTCTGCATTTTTTCTTTTTAAAATAAAACTCCTCCTGTGTGATTTATAAGCCTTTTGAAAAGTGGGGACTGCTGGCTGGTTCCCATAATGTAATATAAACAAGGGCACTCACAGAATCTGTGAAATTGTGTAAAAAAGAAAAAGAAAAAGAAAAAAAGATATTTAACAGATTTTGCAAGTGGTTCACATAGTTTTTCTTGCAGCTGTATTTGTACATGCTGCCATTCCAGACATGCAATTTTTTTGGTGTGTGTGTCTCACTTTTTGATCAGTCCAGCTCTTCCGAATTATATCACCATATCCATCAGGAAGAAGCAATGTTTTGAATAGACCATCATTTGCCAATGTTAACAATTGGTGCAACTTGTATACTTGTTAACTTGCAATTACAAAACTAGGGATGGCGGAAACTAAACATTTTCTTGACCGACCACCGAGCCTCATTAGCCGGTTGAAACCGGTTAAGCGATTAGTTTAAAATATGCTGCGCTTTTTGAAATAACAGCCGCGAGCCGCGCCTGCAATTTCGCAACTCTGTCTCTCTATGATCTCTCTGCCGCTCTCTCTCACACACACACACACACGGCTCCTTAGTTTCGAAATGGTTTAGGTACAAGGTGATCGCGTTGAATATAAAGGCATTTGTCTAGCGTGAGAAGCTCATTTGTAACATTGCCGCGGCTCGTTTAAGAAAATGACTGCTCCGCTTTAGTTGGAGGTAGTGCTAACAATAATAAAGAAAGATGATGATCAACACCTTATGTGTTACCACTGAAATGTAGATGTAATATATTTCCAAATGTAAGCCCATCTTATGCGGAATGACGCTTAATAAGCCCCTTTCACACTGCGATTCCGGCAAATACACGGATAATGCGACCGGGCATTTGTTCCCGGGCCGCTAGATTCGGTCCATTCACACTGCCAGCGAAATACCGTAATATGTGCGCTTTCACACACAACCCGTAACGGTCCCGGGTCGAGTTGACACGTGACATCCGGATGTGACGTATAATGTACGAGTCGAAAAATATTGGCGCCAAAGAATAAGGAAAGGCAAAACCGAAGTGTTCTCATTGCTTTGTAAACATGGCTGTTGACCAGCAACTAGCGGCATTGTTGTTTATGCTAAATGCTCAAATTACTTCATGTTTTTCCATATTGACTTATTTCCGGAGAGTTAATGAGATAACGCGTACGCTGGAAGCAAAGCTTGCTGAGAGTAGGAAAGAATGTGAAGCAGTGAGACTTAGAGCACAGAGACGCCATCGGATGCTAAAAGCTACCGCTCTGTGTACACGGCTCATGCAACTGGGTGTTTCTGATAGAAGAACGTGGATGCTACGAAGACCTCAAGGTGCTGTATTTTGGACTAATGTCCTAGAAAACTTCACCGCCGATCAGTGGCGTCAGCACTTTCGCATGTCACGCACCACGTTTGAGTTTGTACTGCAACTTGTTGCTCTAGGAGTCGCACGATAACTACGTCATCACTACGTCACATCCGTTGCGGCATTAGCACGTCGGACCCGCAACATTCCCAGAGCATTGCCGGGTCGCCTTCTGTGTGAAAGCAACCACGTCCCGGAATTGATTACCAAATTGAACCCGGGTCGGGGACCGAGTAATATTGTGGGATTCGACCCGGGACGAGCGCTGTGTGAGCAAAAGCCGAAACTAATGCCGCAACGTGTGCGTAGTTATCGTGCGACTCCTAGAGCTTGTTTCTTCAATAACACAACCCTGCAGTGCCAGAAGAGCTCGTCGGTGTTTTAAACGCAGAGAGTGTTCGTATACAAAAGAAACTAAAATTAAACAAGCAGAAATGAGCGAAAACTGGACACACGTCAAGACCACGGAGCTCCTTACTATCCACGCTGAAGCTGAGATCGCTCGCCGTTATACGTCACATCAGGATGTCACGTGTCAACTCGACCCGGGACCGTTACGGGTTGTGAGTGAAAGCGCACATATTACGGTATTTCGCTGGCAGTGAGAATGGACCAAATCTAGCGGCCCGGGAACAAATGCCGGGTCGCATTATCCGTGTATTTGCCGGAATCGCAGTGTGAAAGGGGCTTATGTCCCCGACCCAGGTCGAATTCGGTAATCAATCCCGGGACGTGGTTGCTTTCACACAGAAGGCGACCCGGCCATGCTCCGGGAATATTGCGGGTCCGACGTGCAGTGTGAAAGGGGCTATACGGTCGTCTGCCCTGGCTCTAACCTTTTTTGCAAACCTTGTGAGCGCGCAAACCCAAACGCTGTGACCTCGCGCCAAATGTTTTTATTGGTTTCAGTTTCAGTTTCAGTTTATTAGAGGATAACCCCTTGAGATGAAACATCTCGTTTTCGAGGGGGTCCTCTGGTTTATTCAGTACAAACGCGAGTTATGAAAAATTTAGTGTGAGGGATTTGTTCACTTCACACAAAAAGATTTTGGAATGAGACGGCTAACTGTAATAGCATTTAGCCCACTGTCTATAATAGCCTAATTTAGAGATCACTTTTTTTTAACCGACAACTTTGATCCGTTAACGTTGATACGGTCAACCATCGGTCAAGCGGTTAACATCCCTACTAGGTTGGTCCAACAATTGTTCACCAGTTTTTTTTGGCATTTAATTGTCCAGGTAACTAAAACATAATCATTAGCCTAACTTTCTGTGAGTTGGATTTTTTTTACAGTGAGTGAGCTCAGCACTTTTGTTAAAGCCTCGGATCCCAGAAATCCAGCCAGATTTGCTGAGGAGAAATTCTCAGACGTGGCTTGTGAAGCCGTATACTATATAATCTGTGTTTGCTCACGCACAAACGCACACTTACACATGTGAGGTCAAAAAAGAGAGCCGGAAACCCTGACCGTCTCGGCACATGAACAATAGCTGCAGTACGGCTCATTGGAGACCCATAAAGCCTGCCACCATGCCCAGACACAAAGACACACAGCACTGCATCAGAACATGATATTACTGCACTGGAAAAAATATTTAGAAATAAGTTCCCTGCTTAAAATTTTGAGTTTATTGAAATAAAAAATTTGAGTTAATACAATGAAAATTGTTTGAGATTCGACAACCTTTATTAAAATATTAGTAAAAGATGTTGTAAGCATATTGGGTAATTGTGTGTTTTATTTGTGATGACGCAGCCAAATTGTGCTATTTTCATGATTTTTCACATTTTTTATGTGGTTCAGATACAAAAATATTTTGAGTTTCTATTTATTAAACAAATTTCTTTCATTGTATCTCAAATTTTTAATTTCAACAAACTCAAAATGTTAAGGCAACCAGGTTTCTTACTTTTTTAAGTTAAACCAACAAAAACCAACCCATTTTTTTTACAGTGTGGGGTTTGGGACATGGTGGCAGGTTAATATCAGGGCTCACATTCACCATGGTGTTCTTTTTTGCCTGGTTCAGACTACACAATATTAGCCTGAATTTGGCACGATCTGTTCGATGAAGGTGTCATAGGGATTCGTAAACGATAATGGACGTCGGAACGCAATAATCGATCGTTTTATCTCGTATAGTGTGTCATAGTATACGACAACCGAATCCGCGTCTGCGATAGTTCACGACGTCATCACAGAAAGACTAGCATGTTTAATTTTTTTGCGGTCCTTCACGACGGGTTCTGTCACGTGTGACGCTGACCAATCGGAGCACAGACAGTTTTCGTACACAGCTTTGAAACACAGCGAAACGCATGAGAGATAACGGAGCGGCTAACTTTAGGTGGAATTATAAAACGGAGGAAAGGTTCGTAGAGCTGTAGCAACAGTACTCCTGCCTGTACGGTGTGTCATCGACGGACTACCACAACCAAATAAGAAACACGCTGGCGAACGAGAGCCGAAGCCCTTCAGGAACCCGGAACAATATTTCGGAACAATATTTCACCTCAAGTTCTCTTTGGAATGATTGACAGCCCATAATGTCCTCTTCCAGGAAGCCAGGAACATGTTCTTTGTTGGGTTTTATTTCTATTTTTGCGCTTTTCTAAACATAAAACAGCCAAAACACGCTGCTTCAGACATCGTTTGTTTACGCTCTTGTTTCTGAAAGTCAGTGACATCACGCACGTCGTGACAACAAGCGATGATTGGTCGAGTAGCAACGTGTAGTCTGACATGTTTCTAGTCCAGGACACGACAAGATTTTAGGAGTAAAAATTGCCTAAACTGACACAGTGACTATCGTAACAGACAAAAATATCTTGTAGTCTGAACCAGGCATTTCAGTATTGTTAAAGTTTTGGGAATGCACTCAAAGTTTCTCTCAAGAAAATTACATTTTTGTATGCATTTGCAAAACATGCAAGTTTCCTGTGGGAACGCAATGTTTTGAGAGAAAATGCAAATTTTTCAAGCTAAGCCAACGTAAAAACTTTTGGGAATGCACGCAAAGTTTCTCTGGGAACATGTCAAGTTTTGAGAAGTAATGCAACATTTTCTGTGGTAAAACAAATGTTTTGAGAGAAAAAGCTCCTTTTGCAAGCTAAGCTAACGTAAAAATTTTGGGAATGCATGCAAAGTTTCTCTGGGAAAAGCAAAAGTTTTGCGAGACAATGAAAAGTTGCGAGCGAACAAAGTTTCTTTAGGGAGTGCAATAGTTTTTCAAACGAACGTAAAGTTTTGCAAACTAATTTAAAACTTCTAAAATTAACGCAAATGTTTTCGGGAGAAAATGCACATTTTGCAAGCTAACGCAAAGTTTTACGAATTAACGCAACATTTTTTGGGGGAACGTAACATTTTTGAGAATGAATGCAAAATTTCTCTGGGAACTTAAATATTTTGGGAGAAAATGCGAGTTTTGAGAAGGAATGCAAAGTTTCTCAGGGAAACGTAAGGTTTGTGAACGGATGCAAAATTTATTCGGGGAACGCAAATATTTTGGGAAGAAATGCAAGTTTTGCAAGCTAAAGCTAACATATATACGTTTTGAGAATAAATGCAAAATTTCTCGTGGGAGCGCAAATGTTTGGGACGAAATACAAATGTTTTGCCAATGAATACAAAGTTTCTCTGGGAAACTTAAACGTTTTACGAACTAACGCAAAAGTTCTTGGTAAAAAAGTTTTGTGAGCGAACTTGAAAACTTTCTTAAATGACACTGCTTCAAAACTTTTGCAAGCAAACATTCCCCATGGTAAACTGTAAAAAATTGGGTTGGTTTTTGTTAGTTTAACTTAAAAAAGTAAGTAACCTGGTTGCCTTAAAATTTTGAGTTTATTGAAATAAAATGTTTTGAGTTTATACAATGAAGGAAATTTGTTTAATTAATAGAAACTCAAAATATTATTGTATCCGAACCACATAAAAAATGTGATAAATCATGAAAATAGCACAATTTGGCTGCGTCATCTAGTGATGCGCGATATACCGGTACTGGAAAAATACCGGTATATATTTTATTTAAAACGGTACAATATCATGATTTTGCACATTTCGGTATATGCTGCTTTTCCGAAGTTCACCGCTAGATGGCAGCGCGCTACCCAAACTGACCCGAAACAACCGGCAAATGTGACGACAACATAGACGAACAAAATGGATTTAAAGCAGTTGAATCTCACTCAAGATGCCCAAAACGAATTAATAAAGAGAGGAGTAGAAGTGAGATTTGTAATTACTTTCTACACACACACACACAGCCTAACATAAGATCGAATATCACAAAATCTCCAGCTTTCGTTTCAACCAATGACATTTAGATCTCATAATATTTGCACGCGTACTATTGCACTATTTACATTCGCGTTAGACACAACCGCCTGTGTGTGTGTGAATACTCACTAAAGACGACATTTGTACATAATTCTGTGTATTTGACTGTTTAAGGAAACTTAATGTGTAATGTGCGAGCTCTAAGTGACAGGTGTGTGTGTGTGTGTGTCGTTATGAGCTCATATCTCCTGTAACTGTTATTACGAAATGCTATAAAATCTCTTGCATGCTCAAATGATTTCCGTTCTCCATCCCGAGACGAGTGTGAAATGTTGAATCGGATTATGCAGATTGCTTTAGTGTAGTGCGATGTCTTTTGAAACCAAAAGCAATTAGCTAATTTTGAGAGATTTTTGCTGAAATTATTTCTCACAAGAAAGTTTTCAAATGACTGATTCAAATGACTAAATGATTAATTCACTAATAAACATTTGTGGTAATTTCCCACTTTATAAACTCCAAACTTGCTTAATTGTACTCATTCGCGTCCAATATACCCGCGCTAATATCAGACCGTGTGGTATCGGTTTAATATCGGTACTTCGGTATTAGATTGTGGTACCGTACCGAAGCCAAAATTGTGGTATCGAGCCATCCCTAGCGTCATCACAAATAAAACACACAATTACCCAATATGCTTACAAAATCTTTTACTAATATTTTAATAAAGGTTGTCGAATCTCAAAAAATCTTCATTGTATTAACTCAAAATTTTAAGGCAACCAGGGAACTTATTTTCTAAATAATTTGTTACAGTGTATTACGGTGTTCTTTTCCAGTATTGTTAAAGCAATTTACAATTATTTACAAATGTGAGGATCTTCAGTTTGCCATTGGTGTGTGTGATCAGGGATTTAAGGAAATATGTTTTTTTTTAGGTGCAGAAGTATCCAAAAAGACAAATGTCCTTTTTGTAAAGTGTTACCAATTATACACACGACTCTTTCTTTGAAACACAATGTCTCTTATTCTCACACACTGACTCAAGACACACACACACACACACACACACACACACACACACACACACACACACACACACACACACACACACACACACACACACATTCCCATCCGTGACCTATTGAACCTTCCCATCCACCTCTCCTTCTGTTCTTCTGACTGATGCGTAGGCAGTTTTTCCTCCGCCCGCTGCGCTTCTCCTTAAGTCCATTAGTTCCGGGAGGCAGCACACATTCAGCGCCGGGCCAAGAGGCCAAAGCGGGAATTTGGATTGTTGGTAAAACTGAATATTTGATGCTAAACCAGAGTAAACACAGAGGCCCGGTCTCACTGACCCCGCCCCTTTTTCACACCTCATCACTTCCTGTCTGTCCAGCTCTCACAAGAGAAACTCAGTGTTGCATCTAACAGCCGGTTTATCACGTCTGTCTCTCTAACCCTCACACTGCACGTCGAACCCGCAATATTCCCGGAGCATTGCCGGGTCGCCTTCTGTGTGAAAGCAACTACGTCCCGGGAATGATTACCGAATTGAACCCGGGTCGGGACCTAGTAACATTGCGGGTTTCGATACGGAACGTATGTGTGTGTGTGTGTGTGTGTGTGTGTGTGTGTGTGTGTGGCACAGGTTCTCTCTTTACCTCCCTGGCAGGTGTGTGTGTGTGTGTGTGTGTGTGTGTGTGTGGCACAGGTTCTCTCTTTACCTCCCTGGCAGGTGTGTGTGTGACACAGGTCCTCTCTTTACCCCTCTGGCAGGTGTGTGTGTGTGTGTGTGTGTGTGTGTGGCACAGGTTCTCTCTTTACCTCTCTGGCGTGTGTGTGTGTGTGTGTGTGTGTGTGTGGCACAGGTTCTCTTTACCCCTCTGGCAGGTGTGTGTGTGTGTGTGTGTGTGTGTGTGTGTGTGTGGCACAGGTCCTCTCTGTACCCTTCTGGCAGGTGTGTGTGTGTGTGTGTGTGTGTGTGTGTGTGTGTGTGGCACAGGTTCTCTCTTTACCCCTCTGGCAGGTGTGTGTGTGTGTGTGTGTGTGTGTGTGTGTGTGTGTGTGTGTGTGTGTGTGTGTGTGTGTGTGGCACAGGTTCTCTCTTTACCCCTCTGGCAGGTGTGTGTGTGTGTGTGTGTGTGGCACAGGTTCTCTCTTTACCCCTCTGGCGGGTGTCTGTGTGTGTGTGTGTGTGTGTGTGTGTGGCACAGGTCCTCTCTGTACCCTTCTGGCAGGTGTGTGTGTGTGTGTGTGTGGCACAGGTTCTCTCTTTACCCCTCTGGCAGGTGTGTGTGTGTGTGTGTGTGTGTGTGTGTGTGTGTGTGTGTGTGTGGCACAGGTTCTCTCTTTACCTCTCTGGCAGGTGTGTGTGTGTGTGTGGCACAGGTTCTCTCTTTACCCCTCTGGCAGGTGTGTGTGTGTGTGTGTGTGTGTGTGTGTGTGTGTGTGTTGCACAGGTTCTCTCTTTACCCCTCTGGCAGGTGTGTGTGTGTGTGTGGCACAGGTTCTCTCTTTACCTCTCTGGCAGGTGTGTGTGTGGCAGCAGTTCCCCGGCGTGCCGCTTCCCTCTCTCAGCAGCGCTGGCTGGTGTCCGTCTCTGCAGGCTGGAGCTGGAGGACATCGGGAGCAGGAGCAATGAGCCATGGGGCAGCATCCGGCCGGAGGAGAGGAGCTGCGGACCAGGACCGAATCTGGAGGACATTCGGGGATGCGCAGGGCCGGGCATGTGATTCCAGCACACTTCAGATCATCTGAGAACACACACACAGACACACACACACACACACGTTTGTTTTTGTGCATTGTGGGGACTTTTCATAGGCGTAATGGTTTTTATACTGTACAAACTGTACATTCTATCCTCTTATACTGCCCCTAAACCTACCCATCACACACACACACACACACACACACACACACACACACACACACACACACACACACACACACACACACACACACGCACACACACACACAGCCCCTACCCCTAAACCTACCCATCACACGCACGCACGCAAGCACGCACGCATAATTCTCGCGTTTCAGGTTATGTTGATATTTTATTTGTCCCAGACACAAATGTCAGCCCTTGGCTTAGGCTACAGACAGCGCTGTATTCTCCTGACCAATGGTCTGTCTGTGTGTGTATTCTCCTGACCAATGGTTTGTCTGTGTGTGTATTCTCCTGACCAATGGTTTGTCTGTGTGTGTATTCTCCTGACCAATGGTCTGTCTGTGTGTGTATTCTCCTGACCAATGGTTTGTCTGTGTGTGTATTCTCCTGACCAATGGTTTGTCTGTGTGTGTATTCTCCTGACCAATGGTTTGTCTGTGTGTGTATTCAGAGGCAGTGAGCAACGGCCTTTCAATATAATAATAAATAACTACGTTAATGCGCGATAAAATAATTGTCGGCGTTAATTAATTAATGTGTTAACGCGATAATAACGTGTTAACTTGCCCAGTCCTAATTTTAATAAACACATTTACATTGTGGTGCTGGCTGGAAGGTGATTTTCAGGTGATTTCAGGTTTATATTACAATGTGGGGATATTTGGTCCACACAATGTAATATAAACAGTGTTGGGGAAAGTTACGTTAAGTCAGTTGTTGATTTGTTCACTGAAAGGGATTGGGGCTCTTAATTCTGCTTCTTAACTGATGCATTTAACTTTAAAAATGTACAAAATATGAATCCAGATTGACCTTTAGACTGAGTGAATTAAAATATTTTCTCCTCCAAAAAATGATCTGATCCGTGATATTTAATCTATTTTTTCCAAGCGGCAATCTCTCTTGAAGCAAATACGGAAGTAATGTAAACTTACTTCCTCGACTGGCCTCGTTCTTCCTCGTTCCTCCACTGGCCACTAGAGCGGCTCCAGAAGGAGCAGAATCTCATTGAGCCTCATGTTAAAATTCACAACTTTACAGCAGAAAAAAACATATTTACAGTCTGGGACAAATTGTGGTTTTGGTCTATACGGCTAATTATACGGCCTTCATGATGACTGTGAGGAGGTGAATTGTTTATTAACTCATACGTTTGCATTATATAAAGTAGGAGTGTCCCCGACTAAGGATTTACACGTTCGAATATACATTTAATCGCCGCAGACAGGCGTCGAATGCCGCCGTCGGTGTATGTGTTCGAATTTAAAAGGCGCGGCGCGTCCGGTGCGAAGCTCAGTGCCCTTAAAGGGGCGATCGCTCAGCGACGCGACAAGTCTTTATAACACTAATATTGAGCGCTCCCATATTGCCAAAATGGTATGATCCTCGTTTCATAACACCCGCGAAGATTCGACCATGAGATCAGTGGTCGAATCCGGTCCTGCATATCGATGCATCGAATCTTCGACTATTAGGGGTCACCCCTTATATAAAGCCTTAAAGTTCTGCATAATTAAGGGCGTGGCTACTTTGAGTGACAGGTGGATAGCCATTTATCCGCCGTCTATAGTCATTGCATCACCTAAGCTCCGCCCACATCCCGCCTCTTTGCCCATTTTCTGTTATCTGGGAGTGACGCGATGACTCGCTCGCAAGATGGCGACGGCTTGTCTCTATTTTACGCTTCAGAACGGCTTATCAGGACACTATGAGTGACGTCATGGACACTACGTCCATATTTTTTTACAGTCTATGAATTTTCCTCTAAGCTGACAGTGCAGCAGCACCAGCGTGTGGGCGGGACTTAAAGCACCCCCTCCCCTTTTTTGAAACAGCCAATAGCGTTTCGGTAATAATATCAGTTTGACTCGAGCCATTCTGTTTGGTGAAGCCAGTTTCCTCTAATCGTTTATCATCAGCCCTTACGAAACAAAAATATATTGCAGTATATTGGAAAATTTCATGCAATACATTAGGAAATATATTCACATATATGGGAATTAATATTTATATTTTTCAATATATTGCAATATATTGAAAGCGGCAATCATTTGTATATTTTGCAATATATTACATGAATATATAATATATTTTATAATACCATCAATATATTATTCCATATATTTACAATATATTAAAATATATTTCAAGTAATATATTGGTAAATATATTTTTCTTTCGTAAGGGATAAGCCCCGTTTCCACCGCAGGAACTTTACCCAGGAACTTTGGGTGGTACTCGGTGTGTTTCGACCGCAGGAACCAGGGTCTAAATGAAGTTCCGGGTAAATATTTCCCCCTCCAAACGGCCCTGCTCGCGAGGTAGTACTTTTTCAAAGTTCAGGAACTTTCGAGGGCGGGACTTGGGCGCTGAACAATGCTGATTGGTTTAGCATTTTATTTCAACGGGCATTTTTAAAAGTCTTTTGCGAGGTTCGTTCTGCGTTCAGTAAATATCAGTCTTGCTCTCTGTCTGATGGCGCGCGTTCGTCTCAGCCATCTCACGTTCAGTGTCCGTAATAGCTGATAATAATATACATTGTCATTTTAAATCTAGCTTTACAAGCTTTCTGAATATGCTGCATTCTGCTGAATCTCTTTTCTGTCGTTGTTAATTACCTCTTTAGTAAACCAGCAAAAGCAGCACAGCTTGAGTCTCTTCCATACTCGTTATTCATTTTTTTACAGTCTATATTTTTCACCATGTAAACGACCTGACCGATTACTATAAGTGTGTGTCCTTACATGACGTGACAGCGCGCGCCGCGCTCATGCTGACGAGAGAGGAAAGCTCATTTTTCTGAGGGGTAAACTTTTTATTTCGTAAGTTATGAAGATAATGTGGGAGTAATGACACAGCGTATATTGCCCCAGGCAGTTTTTACTTTAACTGCGCCTGACAGAAGAATTGTTTTTTCTGAGATGATTATTACACTTTAAACAGATAAATAGCTGATATAATACTGTATTAGTCCTGGTGGCCGGTAAGAGTTGTCTGGCTACAGTAAACACCAGAGGTGGAAAGTAACTAAGTGCATTTACTCGAGTCCTGTACTGAAGTTCACTGTTTGAGTCTCTGTGCTTTACTGGAGTATTATTTTTTCTGTAAACTTCTGACTTTAACTTCACTCCATCTGAAAGACAAATATCGTCCTTTTTACTCCACTATATTTCTATCAAGGTCAAAAGTCGTTTCTGTAGCAGCTCTGAAAGTCAGAGGATGATTTTATTCCTTCTTTAAAAGGTTTTTTGGTGTTGTTGTTGTTTCAGACAGTCTGTCAGGAATCACTCTTATAGGGTCATATACATTTTCCCAACTTTTTTTGAACACTGATCAGTTTATAGCAAAATGGAAGAAGACGGTTCTTAGGCACAAGTGTGGGCACCCATAGCCATACTTTGAAAGTATGTTTCAGTTTAAAAAAAAATCAAGATTAGTTGGCATACACTTGGTGCATGTCTTATAAAATATTAAAAATATAAACGTCTGGGAGAAAGAGAAGAGTAAAGTTGGGAGAGTATCAGATGTGTATCAGTGTATTGGATCCGTGCACTCGGCCTTAAAGTGACAGTAGCTTTGTAAAGAGCTTTGTAACTTTTATACAAGTATTTAAATTAGTCTAATTTAGTCGTATGCTAGTACGTCAGATGGAGCATCACTGATTGGCTTAAACCATGATGATAGTGTGCATTTATACAGCAATAATAAAATAATGCATTGGCATAAAAAAGGAAATTTACTTTGATACTTAAGTACTTTTGAAAACAAATACTTCTGTACTTTTACTTGAGTAAAAATCTATTTTTACAACATTCACTTGTAACGGAGTAATATTTGACCAGTAGTACTTTTACTTTTACTCAAGTAATAGAGTTGTGTACTTTGTCCCCCTCTGGTAAACACATTCAGCTGCTGGAGAAAACAGCGGCGACATTTTTGATGCGGCAGACAAACTGCATGTGACAAAATGATTGCGATTGAAAGTCATCACATGTAAACACCAGATCAGTTTAGATAACGTCTCATGTAAACAGTTCACTAAATCTTTCAATCGGTACACACAAAAATGATAACTGTCCGTCTCTGACTTGGAGGAGCAGTCATGCGCAGTCCTACATCACCGGACTAATCTGCCTAATCTTCTCGGTACTTTAGATCGCGGTCGAAACGCAGACAGCTGCAGGTCTGGGGGGAGAAAAGTTCCTGTAAAAAAGTTCCTGGTACAAATTTTTCCGGGTAATTTTGGTGGAAACGGGGCTATAATCTCCTCCATATCGCTTTGAAACGCTTTAAAATGCAGCATTCTGTGCAGAATTAAAATGGGTCCGATATTTTTTGTTGTCTTCGCCGACTCGCGCATATGATTTGCGCTGCGCTCTCATGCCTCTAACGTTAGTCAATGGTTCTGGTGTGTGTGTGTGTGTAACTAACGTGAAACCAGACTTCATTCGCCTAAACTGAAAGCATTTTCACACTAAATCGTTTTCTATCGCATATTTAGTGTGCTCTGTGCCTTTCACCGTGTGGAAATTAGTAAATGTGTGAACACCTGACCGAGTTCAGCAGCGTAGGGGGCGGGGCTTTAGATTCTAGAGAGCATTTTTGATTGGACAGAAGATTTGATGAGAAGGTGAAGTCTGCGATGATGTCATCAAAATCTGTGAATCATTTTAGCGGAAGTGAGAGACTGCTACACGGTAAAAAGGTTTTGTTGGTTTAACTTAAAAAAGTAAGTAACCTGGTTGCCTTAAAATTATGAGCTTATTGAAATTAAAAAGTGAGTTGATACAATGAAGGAAATTTGTTTAATAAATATAAACTCAAAATATTATTGTATCTGAACCACATAAAAAATGTGATAAATCATGAAAATAGCACAATTTGGCTGCGTCATCACAAATAAAACACACAATTACCCAATATGCTTACACAATCTTTTAATAATATTTTAATAAAGGTTGTCGAATCTCAAAAATGTTCATTGTATTAACTCAAAATTTTAATTTCAATGAACTCAAAATTTTAAGGCAACCAGGGTTACTTATTTTCTAAATATTTTTTACAGTGTAAGTTTTGAATGCTTATATCTCCTAAATGCAAATTTTGTCATTGTTTTATCACCAGCTTATTCATAACTTTAAGGCTAACATAGTTATCCTAAAAGCTAAAAAACTTGAGATTCCAGCACTGTAAAAAATAATTTAGAAAATAAGTTCCCTGGTTGCCTTAAAATGTTGAGTTCATTGAAATTAAAATTTTGAGTTAATACAATGAACATTTTTTGAGATTCGACAACCTTTATTAAAATATTAGTAAAAGATTGTGTAAGCATATTGGGTAATTGTGTGTTTTATTTGTGATGACGCAGCCAAATTGTGCTATTTTCATGATTTATCACATTTTTTATGTGGTTCAGATACAATAATATTTTGAGTTTCTATTTATTAAACAAATTTCCTTCATTGTATCAACTCACTTTTTAATTTCAATAAGCTCATAATTTTAAGGCAACCAGGTTACTTACTTTTTAAAGTTAAACCAACAATTTGTTTACAGTGAGCGGGCCTTTAATGGAAGTGCTGCTAACATTGGCTCTTAGGAGAGTCAGTCACTGAAATGAAAGCCGAATCGATGATGGGACAAAACTTTACTTTCTGGAACTTTCCTCCTTTTCTTAGTTTTCTTTAACTTGATGTTTAAATAATCTTTAATATTTAACTGGTACCCTGATTACCCGGGTTACATTTTATTCCTCCACATTATATTGCATTATATTCATCATCGCCTCTCCTCTTTGAGCACATTGTGTGTTTTAATTCCCTCAGTCTGAATATGAAGCTCCGATACGGCTGTGGAGACGCTGGGACTCTCCGGGGTGTATTTTGGACGCCATTCAGGAAAAGAAAAGTGGGAGATTTGGTTTCTGTGTATACTTCAGCTTTCAGTGGCATTAGAAAGAACACACACACACACTACACACACACACACACTATCAGACAAACACTGCCCTAATCTCTGCTTTTACTAATGAGGAAAATTATGCAACATCATCAGACTTTAAAGGGGGGGTGAAACACTCAGTTTCAGTCAGTGTCATGTCAATCTTGAGTACCTATAGAGTAGCATTGCATCCTGCATATCTCCGAAAAGTCTTTATTTTTTTTATAATTATATAAGAAAGATGCGCTGTTCCGAGTCTTTCCGAAAAAAGCCGAGCGGGTGGGGGCGTGTCGTGTGAGTGGAGCTAAATAATGACGTGTGCAGCAGCGCGCTGCAGTGAGGAAAGTGAGTCGCTCTGTGAGGAAAGTGATTCGCTCTGTGAGGAAAGTGATTCGCTCAGTGAGGAAAGTGATTCGCCCGCCGCGTGAGGAAAGTGATTCGCTCTGTGAGGAAAGTGATTCGCTCAGTGAGGAAAGTGATTCGCCCGCCGCGTGAGGAAAGTGAGTCGCTCTGTGAGGAAAGTGATTCGCTCTGTGAGGAAAGTGATTCGCTCAGTGAGGAAAGTGATTCGCCCGCCGCATGAGGAAAGTGAGTCGCTCTGTGAGGAAAGTGATTCGCTCAGTGAGGAAAGTGATTCGCCTGCCGCGTGAGGAAAGTGAGTCGCTCTGTGAGGAAAGTGATTCGCCCGTCGCGTGAGGAAAGTGATTCGCTCAGTGAGGAAAGTGATTCGCCCGTCGCGTGAGGAAAGTGAGTCGCTCTGTGAGGAAAGTGATTCGCCCGCCGCGTGAGGAAAGTGAGTCGCTCTGTGAGGAAAGTGATTCGCTCTGTGAGGAAAGTGATTCGCTCAGTGAGGAAAGTGATTCGCCCGCCGCATGAGGAAAGTGAGTCGCTCTGTGAGGAAAGTGATTCGCTCAGTGAGGAAAGTGATTCGCCTGCCGCGTGAGGAAAGTGAGTCGCTCTGTGAGGAAAGTGATTCGCCCGTCGCGTGAGGAAAGTGATTCGCTCAGTGAGGAAAGTGATTCGCCCGTCGCGTGAGGAAAGTGAGTCGCTCTGTGAGGAAAGTGATTCGCCCGCCGCGTGAGGAAAGTGAGTCGCTCTGTGAGGAAAGTGATTCGCTCTGTGAGGAAAGTGATTCGCTCAGTGAGGAAAGTGATTCGCCCGCCGCATGAGGAAAGTGAGTCGCTCTGTGAGGAAAGTGATTCGCTCAGTGAGGAAAGTGATTCGCCTGCCGCGTGAGGAAAGTGAGTCGCTCTGTGAGGAAAGTGATTCGCCCGTCGCGTGAGGAAAGTGATTCGCTCAGTGAGGAAAGTGATTCGCCCGTCGCGTGAGGAAAGTGAGTCGCTCTGTGAGGAAAGTGATTCGCCCGTCGCGTGAGGAAAGTGCTAATACAGATCGACCGCCGGCCTATCAGTGGGTAAGTCAGTAGCTACTGGTTATATCACCTGTTTAGCATCCTACAAGCCAGCGCTTTGATGGGCGTAGCCTGTTGCTTTCGCTCTCTCCCTCGCTCTCTCTCACGCGCTTCCGGTAGAATTGTCCGTAAGGCCCATACAAGGAAATTCCGCCCCCATTAACGTCAAAGGGGACGCATGATCTCAAAAAACTTGCCGAAACTTATGACTAACCGGAAGTAGTATTTTTGACAAAGAAATACTCCCATCAAACGTCCACCTTAACTTTTGAAACTTTGTCTATGTTTAGTATGGGATTCCAAGTCTTTAACAGTGTAAAGCTCAGTATGCATGAAACAGCATTTCACCCCCCTTTTAATAAAGCAAGACTGCGCGATAACTGGTGAATATGAGCAATATGAGCTTTTCTGTTCATGCTCCAAAACTCTGGAAAGCACCACTAAAATTACAGAAGCTCAGTTCAAGACATATGCTTTTATTGATTTTTCTCTTATATGCATGCTTATTTTTTTTCCTGTCTGTGTTACCTTGAGAAGGCCAAATAACTTTATTATTATTATTATTGTCTGAATATTTGCATACTTCTACACTGTAAACAAATGTGTTGGTTTAACTTAAAAAAGTAAGTAACCTGGTTGCCTTAATATTTTGAGTTTATTGAAATTACAAAATTTGTTTACTTAATAGAAACTCAAAATATTATTGTATCTGAACCACATAAAAAATGTGATAAATCATGAAAATAGCACAATTTGGCTGCGTCATCACAAATAAAACACACAATTACCCAATATGCTTACACAACCTGTTAATAATATTTTAATAAAGGTTGTCAAATCTCAAAAAATGTTCATTGTATTAACACAACATTTTAATTTCAATGAACTTTTAAGGCAACCAGGGAACTTATTTCTAAATAATTTTTTACAGTGTGTGCATTTGGTAGATGCTTTTATCCAACGCTCGTTGCATTATGTCTCGTTTCTCTGGGACTCGACCCGTGAGCGCTGGAAGGGTTTAATCGCTGCTTTACATGAGCTCTGCACGTCAGGATGGTATAAAAACTGGACGAAACTATTCATTAGAACGGTTTGACCTAAAATGATCAAAATTGAAACTACTGGGGAAACAAATACTCCTACATCTCGGATGCCCATATAAGCTAAAACATATCAACATTTAATTTCAAAGTGAACTATCCCTTTAAGCATATATATATATATGCATGCATATGTTTGGAATGAATGAAACGAGTTGGCACGCATAGAGATGTGTGGACGTGTGGAAATTTTCCCACCGGTTAATCAACGTTTGACAACACCGGTAATACCGACTGGGCTTTTAAATCACTAATTCTCTAACCGAAAGGAACGTATGCAGACGGCTGCTCCGGCATTAATAACGGAGCGGAGTAAAGCGAGTACTTTCAATGAATTCCTATGAAAGTTAAGCTTCCATATGCATGAACTGAAACCGCGCCAGTAAATGCACGCTCTGTGAGGCCTAGCAGATTTTAGTTTCGGTTTAGAATTAGCGGCGATTCGGGGGCGGGTTGGTTTAACTGTGGGTTCATTCGCCTATTATTCTTAATGAAAAACACAACAACACACAATGACAAACTCACTTAAAGGTGCACTATGCAACTTTTGATCCACTGGAGGGCGCCTATTCTAAACGGTTTTGCGTTTAGAATAGGTTTTGCGAGTACCAGGACTTTTATTATGACGGGACGGGACGCAGTCGCCGGGCGCGCGCACTTCCGCTTTTTCCGGTCAGGTAAAGCAGCTATTTTTATCATATCAGATACATTTAAGGGGCCAAGGGCTTCGGCCATCCGTCCGCTCTCTTCCCTGAACTGAAATGAAGTAGTGGGCTGTCCTTTCCACACAACTGACATCAGGTTCGAGTACGCCAGGTTGGCTGGTGGTTATGTTCCCCGCATACCGCCTCCCATGGCCGAGACTGGTATTACATTTACATTTACATTTATGCATTTAGCAGACGCTTTTATCCAAAGCGACTTACAACTCAGGAGAACAGGAAGCGATCCGTCAAGAAGAGGCAACGAAACACAAAAAGTGCCCTAAATACTAAGATTTGTACACTGCTCAGAGTAGCAAAGACCAGAAAAGGAAAGAAGAAAGGAGAAATAGAGGGGGAAAGAATTTTTTTTTTTTTTTTTTAATGTAAGATTAAGTGCTCATGGCGACACCTATTACGTAATATTACATATTACGACACCTGTCGGGCCGGGGCTAGTAATGCTACTGCTAATTAAGGTTGATATCTCTGCAGCACTATAACTCGACATTTTTTAATGACATCAACGCCCTTATTTCTTCTCATTCTTTGGATGCGTGCAGGTCATTTTTGGGATATTTTTACCTCAATTTTTACACATGGCACTTTTATATTTCACTTTGAAACCAAATCTTCCGCGATCATCTTTTTTTATTGTATGGAAAATCCCATTAAAAAAAAAACAGACCCCCATTACATTTTTCCTCTCTTTGGGAATCCCTCCTTTAAATGCTGATTTATTTGTGTGATCAGAGCTGAATGTTCAGGATCTTCAGTGATCATGATCCTTCAGAAATCATTCTCAGATGAGGATTCATTAGGAGTGTTGGACACAGTTCTGCTGACGTATATATTTTCATTACCTGTGATACTTTTTTGTAATACTTTGATGAATAAAAAGTAAAAAATAATAAAAAAAGAAGCAAATGTTTTAAACATAGAAATCTTTTGTATCAGCAATATACTCTACTGGTCAGTAAGGTCAAGGTCAATGTATTTATATAGCACGTTTACAACAGCCACTCGACTGACCAAAGTGCTTTACAAAAAAGCCAGATAAAAGTCCAAAGAAAAAATAAACAAAAACAAAGTAACATAGAAGAAAAAGCAATACAAATAAAATAAAAAGCCAGAAAGCAGTAATAGAATCAAATAGCATTAACAGTTAAAATAATAATAATTAGAAAAGCATCATTGGCAGAACAATAGCAGACTAAAGCCCTATTCGGACGGGATTAGATTAACATGGGGACGTGGGGGTAAAGTAATTATTACCAGAGGTTCTCTGTGATTTTAGTCCCGTCCGAATGTGCCATCTCGGTAATCATTACGGACAATGTCAGTAAAGATTACCGAGACTTTTACCTTCTGTAAAAAGGTCCGGAAAAATTACCTCAGGTAATACTAATCCTGTTCGAATAGACCTGCTGTAAAAATGTATGGTAAAATTCTGTCATTGCCTGTTTAAAAGTTAAAAAAGAGCACATTTTGTGACCTTGGAGGCGCTTGAAGCATTCGGTTGCGTTGTAGGTGGTGGGGCCAATCTGTGGAAAATGTCCAGTATTTTCCGCATATCATTTAAAGCAAAAAGAAGATCAAAAGCACTTATTAGAGGCACAACACTTTTTAGCTCTAGGAAAGTGTCTATTACCAACACAATCCAATCAGAATCGTTAGACTGGACCTAACTGTTTATTAAAACACACATATTGGAGACGGAGTTCAGACTGGCGCTCAGGTTGTGTGTTTGCTCACGTTATAACGGTAACGTCATACGCACATGACGTCAAGGAGGTGCGTAAAGCGAGTTACTCCTCCCACTTCTGCTAGTTTTACCAAGGGGGTAATCTAGCGCTCGGAAAGCGTTCCACCCCTAGGGGCGGCCATTGCTAACCAAGCCATCACCTGCTGTTAGCATCCCATTGACTCCCATTCATTTTTGAGTCACTTTGACAGTGAATAACTTTACATCTGAGGCGTTTAAAGACTCCATTTGTCCATTGTTTATTTCTAAAGAAACACGACAATGCATAAAAGGCTCCATTACCTTGTATCTTACACTATCGCCCCGCAGCAGCTGTTTTTGTAAAAATAGGCTAACGATTGCGTCATAACCAACGCGACCCTGTCGCACAGTTGAGAAATTACCGTAGAGACAGGAAGAGACGCTCGCAGGCAATCTTTTACTGTCTATGAGACAGTCGGGGGGACGTGGAGACATGTCCTGGAGACTAGTCTGATAAAGTCAAGGGGGAAGAATGGGGAGAAGCCCATAGTGAGCCAAAAGCAACGGGAGAAAATATTTAAACAACGTGATTCAGCTTTCGCTTTCCACATCCACTAGAAGACCTACAGCTGTCAGACAGGAGGCTCACGTCACATCTACGTCGTCAAGCTCCGTCTGAGCCTACGCAGTTCGCTCAGCCATCAGGAAGTGAGTGCCCCTAGGTTGACTTCATTCTTTCGCCGTAGACGTCAATGGGAACGCTCGGTCCATTTCTTTTACTGTCTATGAGTTTTACTGACCCTGCGTCCCAATTCGCACACTATCCATCCTAAATAGTATTCGAAAATAGAATTAGTATGTCCCAAACCGTAGTATGTTGAAAAGAGTATTCCAAAGATTCCCGGATGGTTTACTATTTCCGGTCCGAATTCACAGTATGGATCGATGGGCACTCTAACGGCTGATATTACCCACAACCCATTGCGAGTTGGACGAGGATTCAATTAGAACTACAAACGCGGATAAAAAGCGTTAAAAAACTACAAACATGGCGGATGTGCGAGTTCGACGGTTAAGTAGAGAAGTTTAGATAAAGGGGTTTGAGTGACCAACTATCAATATTTAACTTGACAAAAATATATTTATTCAATGTTGTCACATTATATTTCACCTGCACAGCATTGAGAACTTTTGAAATGACACGTTTGGCCATTAACTTTTAAATGCATCATTATATTTAAACTGTAAATACATGAAGGGAGTCTCTGCATTAAAGACCCACAAATGGCAGATCAACGAGCGGCTACATTTCTCTCCGATACGGCAGGAGATTAAACTGAATGTGGAGGATTTGAACTGTGACGAATCTGACGATGATTGACAGGGCAGATAAACGGTGACGGGATGCACGTAACTAAGCGACAGAGTCCGTTAAAGATGGCGAAGTAGTATGTCCCGAAGCTTGCATACTTTTCTGCTACACACTCAAAAGTATATACTTTTTCTTCACAAAAAGAGTACATACTTTTAGGACGTAGTATAAGTAGGCGAATTGGGACGCAGCATGAGATGTCTTATCCAAGCCTGCAGTCTCCCTCTCATTTACTGAAGCTTTCGCGCCTCGATCGCCCCCCGGTGGCCGGTCCCAGTATAGCCGCCCCTCTGTGTTTTCTAATGGACGAGAGGCAAACTAAATAATAAAATTACACTTCAAAAATGTTTCCCCAAAGTTAGTTTATGTCACTGAAGGCAGTTATCATCACGATGATTTCATTTCAGGTGTTCGTTTTTAAAATAAGTTTAGTTTGAGTTAGTTATCTGATGCTATAAAAACGGGGGGTGTGACGTCATGATTGACAGCTGAGACTGACGGCTTCTCTGAGTGAAGTTGTCACTGAGGCACTAACTGACTTTTTTCGAAATTTTTGGGAGCAGATTAGAACTTTAGCTTTAATTTCTACATTTCCATAACTGTTTATTTCACACCAACATAATTAATTGTTCTGCATCTGCGAGAGTGTGGGCGGGCTTTTGATATCGCGACTGTACTTCCTGCTCTACTTCCTGCGCTCTACTGCGCAACTCCGGTCCCGAAATCGCTACTGCGCAGACTCGGTCCCAAGATGTCAGCGCCGTGCAAGGCCGCCTGAAAGCTTCAAATCTGACAAGCGGAAACGGATGATGTCGAGTCGTCCATATTTTTTTACGGTCTATGGTCTTATCCCGTGCGAATTGGCCATTGATATTACAGACGTCCTGAGGTAATATTACTTTACTCCCATGTCCCCATGTTAAACTAATCCAGTCCGAATAGGGCTTAAGAAAGGACAAGAGAGATAAATGCAGAGCAAATTTAGGCAGTAACATAATACAGCAAAAGGCAAAGAGTAACAAACTCAGTATCAGATGATAAGGGGGAAGTGATGAATTAAACGTGTCAAGTTAAGGGATAACATAACACCACAGACAGTGCAAAACAGTCAAAAGTAGTCAAAAGGCTTGTGAAAACAGGAAAGTTTTTAACAGAGACTTAAAAGCTGTCAGGGTATTAGCCATTCTAATCTCTAAGGGCAGGTTGTTCCAGAGTCGCGGCCCTGCCACTGCAAATGCGCGCTCCCCTCTGCGCTTGAGTCTAACACGAGGTCGATCGACCTTACGTTTCTGGGCGGAACGTATGGATTAACAAGACCAGAGAGAAAGTCAGGAGCTAAGTTATGCAGAGATTTAAAAACAAATATTACAATTTTAAAATCAATTCTCTGTTGAACCGGCAGCCAGTGTAAAGATTTAAGAACCGGCGAAATATGGTCATGTTTGTTACACTTATGAATAAGTCTAGCCGCAGCATTTTGGATTACCTGTAAACGAGCAATTTGAGAGCTTGCAATGCCGCAATACGAAGAACTGCAGTAGTCAAGCCGAGATGTGATAAAAGCGTGAACAGCCATTTCCAGAGTTCTAGGTGTAAGAAAGCCGGTGATTTTTGAGAGTAGACGAAGCTGGTAGAAACTAGTCACTAGTAATTTGGGGTCAGTAATTTTTTTTCTTTCTTTTTTTGAAATAAATCAATCATTTTATTCAGCATGGATGTGTTAAATCGATAAAAATTGATAGTAAAGGAGATTTATATTACTTGAAAAGATGTATTTATTTTGAATTAATGCAGTTCTTTTGAGCCTTTTCTTCCTCAGATATATCCGTCAGCAGAACTGTGTCCAACACTCGTAATGAATCCTCATCTGAGAATGATTTCTGAAGGATCATGATCACTGAAGACTGGAGGAACCATCCTGAACATTCAGCTCTGATCACAGAAATACATCAGCATTTAAAGGAGAATACACTGAAAAACAAATATTTTAAATTGTAATAATATATCACAATATTTAAAAAAAATCTCTATTTTTGATCAAATAAATGCAGGCTTGATGAGCAGACGAAACTTCTTTCAAAAACATTACAGTAATGAGTCCAAAATTTTGGCCTGTACTGTGTGTGTGTATATATATATATATACCAGTTGCATAGTTGAGAATCCTCTGTCTAATGCAGGCCAGGCCGGGAAAGAGGATAAAAGCGGCTGAAATTGCGTAACCTGATTTGCAGGCCAGAAGTCGGCGGCTTCCCTGCTGGCGTTTTCTGGCTTCAGAGCCTTTTTTCGACCCTCATGCAACCTGACCCTGGCCGAGGATGTGCTGTAAGAAGAGTCTGAGTCCTGGCTAATCCCACATAACTGCAACAAGCCGGTCCCCAAAGGGCTTCTGGGTCATAAAGGCGCTTAATCGACAGCAAATTAGGTTCTTTAAACCACCAAAACAGGCAGAGAATAGAGTCAGTGTGTGCGGCTCATATTTGGGTAGGAACTGTAACGGCTGCGATCGAGCCGCAGAAACTGCTGAATAAATACGTATCTGTGCCGTAGTGTTTGCTTTAGCTCCGCTCACACAAAGCTCACATTGATCAACTTCCTGTCTGAATATTGTCACGGAGGAAAATGACGCTCGCATTAACGGCTGAATTCATCTCTGAAGCTCAACGAATTCAGCAAAGCACACACAGTAGCACCACAGTGCTAGTTCAGCTTTTCATATTTTATTTGTAATTTCATGTTCATTTTAAGTCTTTATGTGCTTGTGTCCTTTTATTAGTTTTTAGATCATTTTTATTTTAGCTTTAGCTTTAGCTAGTTTTAATTTGTATTTATTTTCCAGTTAATACATTTACTGCTTCAGCTTAAATTTATGCCTGTTTATTGCCATGGCAAATATTTCCACGTTTTTCAACTAATATATACATTTTATTTAGTTTCAGCTTCAATTGACATAAATTATAGATGCATGATTAATCATTAAGAAAGCTTGATTCAAACACTTGCGCAATCTTATTCCAAAATTGCAGTGATTATAAGTAGTTTATGAGTGAGTCATTGAATCATTCATTCAAGAGATTCCTTCAAAAACACTGATTCATCCAGTAATGAAACGAGTGAAGTCTTCATGAGTGAGTCATTGAATCATTCATTCAAGAGATTCCTTCAAAAACACTGATTCATCCAGTAATGAAACGAGTGAAGTGTTTATGAGTGAATCATTGAATCATTCACTCAAGAGATTCCTTCAAAAACACTGATTCATCCAGTAATGAAACGAGTGAAGTCTTCATGAGTGAGTCATTGAATCATTCACTCAAGAGATTCCTTCAAAAACACTGATTCATCCAGTAATGAAACGAGTGAAGTCTTCATGAGTGAGTCATTGAATCATTCATTCAAGAGGTTCCTTCAAAAACACTGATTCATCCAGTAATGAAACGAGTGAAGTCTTTATGAGTGAATCATTGAATCATTCACTCAAGAGATTCCTTCAAAAACACTGATTCATCCAGTAATGAAACGAGTGAAGTCTTCATGAGTGAGTCATTGAATCATTCACTCAAGAGATTCCTTCAAAAACACTGATTCATCCAGTAATGAAACAAGTGAAGTCTTTATGGGTGAGTCATTGAATCATTCATTCAAGAGACTGCTTCAAAAACACTGATTCATCGAGTAATGAAACGAGTGAAGTCTTCATGAGTGAGTCATTGAATCATTCATTCAAGAGATTCCTTCAAAAACACTGATTCATCCAGTAATGAAACGAGTGAAGTCTTCATGAGTGAGTCATTGAATCATTCACTCAAGAGATTCCTTCAAAAACACTGATTCATCCAATAATGAAACAAGTGAAGTCTTTATGAGTGAGTCATTGAATCATTCATTCAAGAGATTCCTTCAAAAACACTGATTCATCCAGTAATGAAACGAGTGAAGTCTTTATGGGTGAGTCATTGAATCATTAATTCAAGAGACTGCTTCAAAAACACTGATTCATCCAGTAATGAAACGAGTGAAGTCTTCTTGAGTGAGTCATTGAATCATTCACTCAAGAGATTCCTTCAAAAACACTGATTCATCCAGTAATGAAACGAGTGAAGTCTTCATGAGTGAATCATTGAATCATTCACTCAAGAGATTCCTTCAAAAACACTGATTCATCCAGTAATGAAACAAGTGAAGTCTTCATGAGTGAGTCATTGAATCATTCATTCAAGAGATTGCATTTTTTTTCGTTTATTACAATCTGTATTGCACTATAGAAATAATGCGGTCTTGTCTATCCGATATATATATATATATATTAAAGTACCATGGTATTACCGTGTTTTTCTGATGGTACCATGCTAATACTATGGTTTTTCAGATGTGAATTCAGAGTGTTTCAGGCACTAACGTGAGTGCCATGGCATGCTTCTCAAAGGCAATATTTAGAGAGTCTGGATCTTCTCAGATATTTCTCTCAAGAAAAAGACTCGCACTCGCAGAGTTTCAGGAGAGATCTGAACAAAGTGTGCAATCAAAGTCAGAGATCCCAAAATGAACTCGGCGTTCAGCAAACTCTGTATATTTAGCAAACTCCAATAATGACAATATGAAAGGCAGAGCTGGACAAACTACACAACTTCATTACTGGAGTAAAAGTAAGAGTAACTGCTGGTCAAATATTACTCCGTTACAAGTGAAAGTTGTAAAAACAGATTTTTACTCTAGTAAAGTACAGAAGTATTTGTTTTCAAAAGTACTTATGTATCAAAAGTAAATTTCCTTTTTTATGTCAGTGCATTATTGTATTATAGTTGTATAAATACACATTATGCCATCATGGTTTAAGCCAGTCAGTGACGCTCCATCTGACACACTAGCATACGACTAACTTAAACTCATTTAAATACTTGTAGAAAAGTTACAAAGCTCTTTATAAAGCTGCTGTCACTTTAAGGCCGAATGCACGGATCCAATACACTGATACACATCTGATATTCTCACACTGTTCACCTTCACTGAAGACAGAATCAACTTTGTTTATGTGAATACTCCACTAAATGAGCATTTGGACATCCGTCTTCTTCCATTTTGCTCTAAACTATAAATCAGTGTTTAATAAATGCTGTGAAATCATTGAACTTCACGAGACTCTACAAGAGTGATTCCTGAAAGGCTTTCTGCAAAAACCCAAACACCTTTTAAAGAAGAAAAAAATCATCACTGACTTTCAAAGCTGCGACAGAAACGACTTTCCACTTCGAGGACCTTGATAGAAATGTAGTGGAGTAAAGAGGACGATATTTGTCTTTCAGATGGAGTGAAGTTAAAGTCAGAAGTTTACAGAAAAAATAATACTCCAGTAAAGTACAGATACTCAAAAAGTGTCCTTAAAGCTCCACTGTGTGATATTTTCCCCATCTAGCGGTGTAAAGGTATATGACCATCCAGCAAATATTAGTTTCTGATTTCGTTTTAACTCTTACGGTGCCCGATTTAGTCCAAGATTAACACGGCTATCCTCCTCTTCACATTCGACACGGTGCCATCGAGTGTTAAAACACGAAAGGCGAAGCTTGAATTTACGGGTATGTCCCTCTTTGGCTACTGTACTTTCAAGATGCAGGGGCAACATGGCGACCGGCATTCGAACCCCTCACCTGTATGTATTTCCAATAGCACATTATAAACTTACGAGAATACTTTAGAAGAAGTAAATATACATTAACCACTTAAACTCAGTGGAGCCGGTGCAGGGTCGGGAATGACATCATCAGAACGGCTTTCTCGTTAGGGATATTTTTGTATTTTTTCAGCTTCATTTCCACCAGCGCTCAGTAACCCAACAAGCATCACAGACTTGACAATAGCGTTGGTATTATTGATAACGGTTTGTGACCTCACACACACCAGCTATAATGGTTTACCAGAGAGTTTTCAGCATATCCAGTTCATTTACGTCTTCTCTTAAAGTCTTAAAACACTGTGAAACTGCAAGCACAATATGCCATATTAACTCATTAGGCCCTTAGGTCTGCAATCAGGTCTTCTTTAATTATGATTGATGCTTGATTGCATGTCCTTAAAAAACCCAAACATACCCCAAAGAAGTGTCCCTTTCAAACTAATATTCATTATTAAAGTATCCAATTTTTTGTGTCAAATTTTTGAATTTCACACAATGTCCAGATCATATTTCACTTCAAAAAACGAACGAAAATGCAATTTAACCTCTTAAAAACCAAGGACCTAAGTCATCAAGTATGTACTTGATAAAAAAAAAAACTGTTCTGACCTCATATGTGGCACCATTTGAAAGCTTAGAGTCTCTTCTTTCTAGAGATATGCATCACTTTGGCATTTGTTTTACACAAAGTAATGTATTTACAC
Organism: Pseudorasbora parva; assembly: GCF_024679245.1. Classification (NCBI taxonomy): domain Eukaryota; kingdom Metazoa; phylum Chordata; class Actinopteri; order Cypriniformes; family Gobionidae; genus Pseudorasbora; species Pseudorasbora parva. Next base: position 1,784,404 of record NC_090181.1, read on the forward strand.
TAAATTACTCTGGTGCCATTTCCGCCTGGATTTGGCCGACCCAAATTAAAAAGCCTCCCATACACACATACAGTGGTCTAGGTTCAAAATGTTGGTGTTATTTTACAGGAAACCCTTTAAAGTTACATAAAACACTGCTAAAAGTCATAAACATGTAAGTATATGTTGTCTAAGCTGTTATCACCCCCCAAAAAAGTAGGCGCTTTTAGATTTTTTTATATAAATTCATTTTTGAAAGTGTGTAACTCAGGCCCTGTGTGCTCTAGGACCCTGCAGACACTTTGGGCTGCTTCCAGCATATATAATTAATTTAATGACACTGGAATATTGCATTTATATCACTGTATATGGTGGGGGGTCATCCCTTCAGACCCATTTGAGTAAATCTGGCATACAACATGACACAGACAAACTTCTTTTTTTTCCGACTATTTTCTGTAATTTAGTGGAAACAGCCCAAAGTGTCTGCAGGGTCCTAGAGCACACAGGACCTGAGTTACACTTTTTATATATAAAAAAAAAAAAAATCAAAAAGCTCCTACTTTTGTGTATCACTTTTAGCAGTGTTTTATGAAACTTCAAAGGGTTTCCTATGGCCTGGATGCCAGCTGAACTTAGCCCCGCCCACAACATTTTTAGGTTGGGCAGTTTGGTCTGGACTCGATCCATACAGGACTAATTATCTCCGAACAGAAACTGACCAATGAGATTATCAGGGCAGGCTTTAGCCGATGATGGACAGATGATCAACAGAAACGGACCAATGAGATCATCAGGGCGGGCTTTAGCCGAGGATGGACAGATGATCAACAGAAACGGACCAATGAGATCATCAGGGCGGGCTTTAGCCGATGACGGACAGATGATCAACAGAAACGGACCAATGAGATCATCAGGGCGGGCTTTAGCCGATGAAGGACAGATGATCAACAGAAATGGACCAATGAGATCATCAGGGCGGGCTTTAGCCGATGATGGACAGATGATCAACAGAAACTGACCAATGAGATCAT
>NC_090181.1:1790416-1837916 GCF_024679245.1 Pseudorasbora parva
CAACACACAGTTATGAGTATTATCAGTGTTGGAAACAGTTGTTCACATAGAAAAGTTAGTGTCCACACACACATTAGAAATGTTCACCCCTCATCATGTACAGTCAGAGCTGAGCGAGAACACGTGTGGTTCCTGATCATATGTGCTCCGCATGTGGAGGAAAGCTGGTCTTCAGGGAAGAGTCTGTTATATGAGCTACACACTGAAGCTTTGATAACACACACACACACACACACACACACACACACACACACACACACACACTGCCCCTGCCCCTGGCCCTAAACCTACCCATCACAGGAAACATTCTGCATTTTTACTTTCTCATAAAAACTCCTCCTGTGTGATTTATAAGCCTTTTGTAAAGTGGGGCCATGGGTAATGTCCTCATATTTCACCCTCTCCTGTAATACCTGTGTCATACCCATGGCATTATACACATTTGTGTCCTAATAGGTCACAAAAACATGCCCACACACACACACACACACACTGCAAACAAGCTAATGATCAACAGATGTGCGCTTGAGTAATCGCACACAAGCAGGGCTCAGTGTTTGGCTGCCGGAGGGGCGTGGCTGAGAGAGGAGAGCGGCTGAGGCTCATGTGCTTCGCAGGACAGATGCACAGATCGGCTCAGGTCTGACAGATTAAACAACACCAGGCCTTCACACACACACACACACACACACACACACACACACACACACACACACACACACACACACACACACCGACTCTCGCTCTTCATTCAGAGAAACCGATCGGCACATTCTTAGGAGCTTCACTTTGATTAGCATTATAATAAACCAGGAGAATAATGAGTTTTTGAGAGAATAAAACTACAGCACTAAAGTAAAGCTCTAAACGAAAATAAACTCAACATGCATTAAATAAAACCGGACTGAAGTTATAAATACTGAATCTGTGCATGAGAAATGATTATTACAACATCTCAGAGGAGGCGAATGTCACAAGAACTGACAAAGTTCTTTTCAAAGTTTTGATTCATCAATGTGTACACGCTACTGTTCTAAACACTGGGATTTTATTAGGGGTGTAACGATTCGTTTTAACAACGATTCGATTCGTATCACGATTTGAGGTTGTCGATACGATTCAAGGACGATATTGGTAAATTTAGAACGATGCGATCCGAAACGATTCAGTGAATTGAAATCGATTCAGTAACTTTTTAGCCAAAAATTGAAATCAGTGTGACTGAAATAAATACGTGCAGGTGAAGTTTCCTAGATTCCTGTTGTTTATTTTAAGGGAATCAGATATCAATTAATTATGGATATAAACAAACAAGTAAACAATTAATGGCAAATGTGTTCACATTTTATTTAATAAAGTGCAACCAACAGTTTAGGTTGAATTAACAGGAAGTTAACCTTTTCTGCTCTCATTTTCAATAAAAGTACAGTAAGTGCAACCAACATACTACTACTGCTACTTCTGCTTGTTTATCAAAATAAATATATTATAATATTAATATCACAAATAAAGTGCAACTAACATCTCTTCAGGTTTAATAAACAATAGGTTTACCAACTACTTTTGCTGTTGTTTTTGAACATAAAAATAAGACAAATATAATATTTATATCAAAAATAAAGTGCCACCGACATCTCTTCAGACTGAATGAGCAGTGGCTGAACCTGATGCTGCTACAAACAGCGAGTGACTCCTTTAGAACACCTCCATCTTTACTAAAGCCAAAGTGTTTTCTCACACTGGACCGTAATGCTGGCCTGATCATTTCTCGCTCGTTGGCTTCTCCTCTGTCATCCGCCGTATCATCGATCGATTACCTTTTAAAACTATATTAGATCGATATTTGTCGTCCGGAAGGCTAACTTGCCGAGCACAGATCAATGTAGTTGGATCATAGGAATATAAATCGATACATCGATGTAGTAGATGAATCGGTACACCCCTAGATTGGAATGTTTCTGAAAGAGTCATATATTTGATTCAGTAAAAACATTATGAAATTTTATTACTAGGGCTGGGACTTTAACGCGTTAATTAAGATTAATTAACTACGGGACTTTAGCGCGTTAATTAATTACGCAAAAAAATAAATAATTTTAATCACGCTTATTTTTGCACCGCGGAACGTTTTTCAATGAATGAGTTTCGACGGACCGATTATACTGGAACACCAACTAGCGCTCACGACGAGTCACGACAACAACAAACCAGTGTGAACATGAACGAAGAAGCTGATGACACCGCATTGCTCGGCCCCGTGGATGGGAAATTTTGTTTTAAAAAACGAAAGGATGGAAGCGTCGACAAGAGCGTGGTTGTGTGCAAGCTATACAACAGGGGTGTCCAAAGTCAGTCCTGGAGGGCCACTGTCCTGCAGAGTTTAGCTCCAGCTTGCCTCAACACACTGCTAAAGTTTCAAGTATGCCTAATAAGACCTTAATTAGCTGGTACAGGTGTGTTTAATTGGGGTTAGAGCTAAACTCTGCAGTACAGTGGCCCTCCAGGAGCAGGATTGGACACCCCTGCTATACAACAAGGAGCAGCACATCGAGCCTCAAATATCACAAATATGCTTTTGCTAAACTTAATGGCAAACATTGCACTGGTCTGCTGGACTGAAATAAATAAACTATATTTTGTTGATTAAGCTTATGTATTCAGTCATTATTCAATGGTATACTAAAAATCCATGTGAAAAATTACTTCTCATTGTTCCAGGTCAAATATTTATATGCAATTAAAATGCGATTAATTTCGATTAATTAATTACGAAGCCTCTAATTAATTAGATACATTTTTTTAATTGAGTCCCGGCCCTAATTATTACAATTAAACAAACAATCAAAAATGTATTAACTTAAAAATACTCTCACCTAAAGGATTATTAGGAACACACACTAATACTGTGTTTGACCCCCTTTCTCCTTCAGAACTGCCTTAATTCTCCGTGGCATTGATCAACAAGCTGCTGAAAGCATTCTTTAGAAATGTCGGCCCATATTGATAGGAGAGCATCTTGCAGTTGATGGAGATTTGTGGGATGCACATCCAGGGCACGAAGCTCCCGTTCCACCACATCCCAAAGATGCTCTATTGGGTTGAGATCTGGTGACTGTGGCGGCCATTTTAGTACAGTCAACTCATTTCCATGTTCAAGAAACCAGTTTGAAATGATTTGAGCTTTGTGACATGGTGCATTATCCTGCTGGAAGTAGCCATCAGAGGATGGGCACATGGTGGTCATAAAGGGATGGACATGGTCAGAAACAATGCTCAGGTACGCCGTGGCATTTAAACGATGCCCAATTGGCACTAAGGGGCCTAAAGTGTGCCAAGAAAACATCCCCCACACCATTACACCACCACCACCAGCCTGCACAGTGGGAACAAGGCATGATGGATCCATGCTCTCATTCTGTTTACGCCAAATTCTGACTCTACCATCTGAATGTCTCAACAGAAATCGAGACTCATCAGACCAGGCAACATTTCTCCAGTCTTCAACTGTCCACTATCGGTGAGCTCGTGCAAATTGTCGCCTCTTTTTCCTATTTGTAGTGGAGATGAGTGGTACCCGGTGGGGTCTTCTGCTGTTGTAGCCCATCCGCCTCAAGGTTGTGTGTGTTGTGGCTTCACAAATGCTTTGCTGCATACCTCGGTTGTAACGAGTGGTTATTTCAGTCAAAGTTGCTCTTCTATCAGCTTGAATCAGTCGGCCCATTCTCCTCTGACCTCGAGCATCAACAAGGCATTTTCTCCCACAGGACCAGGGGCGGAGCGGGGGGGTGGCTAATTGGGCTTAAGCCCCGAATGTTTTGTCAAAAGCCCTGAATCTTTTAGTAAAAAAAAAAAAAAACTTTATTTTGTTTCATTTCCTCTCAGTCTTACAGACTGGAGCGGGAAAAAATGAAACAAAAGCTTTACTGTGTGTGTGGCAGTCGGCAATGCGTCGCACATCACTCATCTTGTTTGCCAATCCCAACAGCCAATAAAAACTAACGAAGAAAAATATACATCTTCTTCTTCGTCGTTGTCATCAGGGATTGGCGCGGGCTTTTGTATTTCACCGGCGTCGTAGTGAACTATAGTTAACATGGACACTACACTTTTTTTTTTAAAGGAACACTAAACCTCACCGGCCAAAGAGATTCTGCGTCAGACGAAAGCGTTACAGGTTTGTGAATCCGCTGTTGTAACACTTGAGTTACATGACTGTATTGCTGGCTAGCTAGAGTTAACGTTAGGTTTTACTTATTAAGGCGAGACACGACAGGTGAAAACAGTCAATTTTGAGATTTTGGGCCAGTTTACTCCCTTAACATGTAAGCTTTCATGTCAAAATAAAAAAAAGGCAACATTACACATTTAAGGTGGTTATTTCATTATATTTTGTCACCGTGCGCCTTTAGATTTCTACCTGAAATCATCCAAAGTTATTTTAACGCGAGCTCCCGTGCCGTCTCCATTCACAGAAACATGTCATGCCTGTTATTAAGCTCTCAGTCTCACACACAGCGCTGTCTAATCCAAATATGGGCATTTCCTTTGAAGAACTAACCAACCGCGAAAGTTTGCAGCCGAAAACAACATCTGATGCTGTTATACTCAAAAGTATATATAGTATATACTCAATACTCAAAAGCATGGATTCTGATGTAGCAAATTTGTCAGCTAAGCACAAAGTAAACCAAACTGAACTCTAAAGATTAATAATGATGTTTACACCAAATCCTAATTTCACCTATGCAGGCTAACTTAAACATAGTCAGATAATGGTTGCCTTTTTTATTTGCCAGGGGTTAAAATGAGTCATCCTTAACATTTTTGGTGTTTTGGATTCACTACAGCTGGAGAACAGTTAAATACCAAACAGGTTGTAGGCTCTACTGGCTGAATTTTTTAAAAGTAACTTATAATTTTCCCAGATATTATATAGATTTTTGGCATTCTATTATCTCAAACAGCCTGGAAAATAGTGCATTTAGCTGATGTAAATGGGAAAAAAATCTCCTCGGGGGAGTATGCCCCCGGACCCCCCTAGGTTTGGGCTAAGTCCCGAATGTTTACATCGTCTGGCTCCGCCCCTGCACAGGACTGCTGCAGACTGGATGCTCTTCCCTTTTCACACCAGTCTTTGTAAACCTTAGAAATGGTTGTGTGTGAAAATCCTGGAAACTAAAATAGAGCTTTTTCTATTTTTTATGGAATATTGTCGTGTTTAATATAAATTACTATTTTGTTAAATGAATGTGTCTTGTAATCCTGAATCAGAATAACTTCATCTCTTCTCTGATGATGAGGGCGGGGCCACCTGTCACTCACATGAGATCAGCCAATAGCAGACCACAACCATTCAATCAAGCCCCGCCCGCATTTGTTCTTGTTTGAGAAGCGATTCACTCGATATACGGCACAATAGGAAAGAAACTATGATGAAATATTCAATATGTGTATAAAATATTCAATCTAATCTGATGCTTTCAGCAAACAATACGAGTATATTACACACAGGGCTGAACACATTTTATGATAATTAATCCAGTTTTTCCCACAGTAAATGTGAGCAAAAGTCTGCAGATGGCATCTGGAACTAGTAATAATCATCTTACAGCAGGAAAACCAGTTCATTATTCTGACTGTAGGATTCATTAATGCACAGCCTTCATTACAAAGGCATTATTCTTTTTATAACTTAAAGTGCCTCTATTATGCTTTTTGGGATATCGCCATTCATGCAGTAATGTAATCAAGCTGTTAGCAAGGTAAAAGCTCTGACAAGTGTCAAAAAACAAAGATAAATATAGTTTTTGAGAGAATAAAAATACAGCACTAAAGTAAAGCTCTAAACGAGAATAAACTCAACATGCATTAAATGAAACCGGACTGAGGTTATAAATACTGAATCTCTGCATGAGAAATGATTATTACAACATCTAGTCCACTTTAAAAGTTTATTCAACTCTTAACTCAAAAATGTTCTGCATTGGTTGCCTTAAACGTTTAAGTTCTCAACTTTCTTTCTTTTTTTACAGTGTGACAGCTTTCTTACATTAAACTTTAAAAATGCTATTCAAAATTTTGATTTTGATTCGAATTAGCCACCTCGTGAAATATGTAGGAATTGCCGTGAGATCCGTTTGGATTAATCGCATCCAAAACAAAAGTTTGTGTGTGTGTGTGTGCCGTGTATAACTATTATGTATATCTGAATAAAGATAAATGTTTTTGTTTTTGTCTCCTAAAAGAAAGAAGCGCTGCTGAACGGAGTCTCACTTCCTGCTGAACCTGCGTAGGTTTGGCTTATTAGCATAATGTCACCCCATTGGCTGAATAGTGTCTCTTAGCTCCGCCCTCACACACTGTAGCCGTCTCTGAGACTGGTTAATGTTGTTCATGTGGAGACGATGCGGTTTTCTGTTGGGATTGATACGATCAAACTCACGCCATCAATACTGTTCACATCACTGTGTGTCAAGAGCTGAGATTCAGATATGATAATGAGCGTTCGGTTTCTGACCAATCAGAGCAGAGCAGCTCTCAGAGGGGCGGAGCTTAGAGAGACTGAATCTTTAAAGGAACACTTCACTTTTGAAAATTGTTTTCCAAGTCCCTTAGAGTTAAACAGTTGAGTTTTGACGTTTTCTGAATCCAATCAGACGATCTCTGTTTCTGGCGGTAGCGCTTTTAGCATAGCTTAGCATACATCATTGAATCTATTTAGACCGTTAGCATTGCTCATAATAAAACACAAATATTAAAACCTGTGCACGCTCCTGTAGCGCGCACGCGCACACACACACACACACACACACACACACACACACACACACACACACACACACACACACACACACACACACACACACACACACACACACACACACACACACACACACACACACACACACACACACACACTGCCCCTAAACCTACCCATCACAGGAAACATTCTGCATTCATTTTTACTTTCTCAAAAAAACATAATTTAGTATGTTTTTAAAGCTATTTGAAATGTCCTCATAAACCACATTTATCTTGTAATACCAGTGTAATACCCATGTAGTTATACAAATTTGTGTCCTCATAAACCACATAAACAGGCTCACACACACACACACACACACACACACACACACACACACGTTCAGTGTTAATGCACAGGAAATGTAGCGTTACCTGCCGCTCTCTGGCACTGACTGCGGTTGGCGTATGTGAAGTGATCATAGCAGCTCTGAGACGCACAAACACAGCCGTCGGCCGTCAGATTACAGCCAGAAAACACACACTCCGGCTTCACTGGGCCCACAAACCTGTGTCTGTGTTCGTGACGGCGAGACCCTGAGAGACGGAGAGTGTTTCAGGTCAAACACAGGCTACAGATGATTAATAGACCATAATTAACAGGCCATATAAATCACATCTTACCCTAATGTAAACTTGGTTCGATTCATTTAAAATAAATTTAAGTTCAAATAACTTTATGCTGAATGTAAACGATGTGACATGATGGTTTATTTAAAGGAACACTCCGCCGTTTTTAGAAATAGGGCTTATTCAGCTTCTCTCCTACATTTAGATATGTGGGCAAATACATTTTTGTCTCAGTGCATTGTTTTAGTTCGGCAGGGTCGCCGCTAGCTTAGCTTAGCATAATGAATGGAATCCTATGTTGCCAGTTAGCATGTCCCGAGTAAAAGTGATCCAAAAAAACAACAACACCTAATTACTTCTTGTGGTCTGCGTATTCACACCAAGTACAAAAAGCTACATGCTAGCTGGTAACATAGGATTCCATTCATTATGCTAAGCTAAGCTAGCGGCGACTCAGCCAAACTAAAACAAAAATGCATTTGCCCACATATCTAAATGTAGGAAAGAAGTTGAATAAGTCCTATTTCTAAAAATGGCGGAGTGTTCCTTTAAAGATATATCATACACAAACCTGTTAAAACACGTCCCAGAAGAGCTGCTCGCAAAGAAAACGCCATGCAGCAATTTTGGGACGTGTTCCAATCTGAATTCTTGGATTAAATGCTTTATTTGTTATAAAGTGCTTCCCTTTCAGGGTCAGTACCTGTTTTCCCAGTGTGCACACACGCGTCTCTGTCGGGATAGCTGTACGTTTTGAGGCAGGAGTGTTTGGACTCACACACACACCGTCCGTCCACGCGATCACATCCGCTCACCAGGGGGCAGCGTTCGTCCTCCATATCTGCATCCGTCACATCGGGTACGACTGTAGAGAAGACGTGTTACCATATTAACTCAGCTCGTTTATTAGTCTCTTTTTGCCTTTGTCTCGGCTGTCATGAGATTAGTTTGTTAACCCTTAAATGCATACCTCGTGTCGTTAGCGACCCGAGACATGATTCACTACCCTCCTCCTCCTCCTCCTCCTCCTCATTCATTTTTTAAAGTTAGACATCAACCTTCTTAGTATTCCTCAATCAATCCATTTTAAACAATATAACAAGAAAAAAATAATAGAATTATAATTGAATGTCTGTTTTTTGTCAAAATTGTATAGGGTCGCTAACGACTCGAGGTGTGTACGATTGTATTTTTTTTCGCACAATGATAAATGAATTTATAATCACAAAATAAGGCGCAATTCACCTTTATTCCACAAGGTGGCGATGTCTGATACACAATGATGAAGTGACGTTTCACTCATAGTTACCTCTGACAGAAAACGAAACTATAATAATTATAATCGGCAAAACTTGAAATGTCTCAGTGATTTACTGCAGAGAGCAAGAACTGAACACAATCAGATATTAGAGTCAATGTCACTGAGGATGGATCTGGTGAAGAAGCTGTCAGTGATCAAAATATTGATTTTGAAGACGTTGAAAATGAGAATGTGCGTGAGATGGTGAATATGAGGCAGATGCTGAATGTAGACGAGCTCTGACGAGGACAGATGATGATGATGATGGTGTTAAACATCTGCTCAAACTAAACCCTTCAAAGCTCCAAAAGGGAACCAAATAGGTTTTATTTTATTCTTCTGTAGCTGTTACTCTCACATCAGGAGATTTATATATTATCGCGACAGGTAATCCAGTGTTCGGTATTTTGTGTACGTGAGTTTTTGTTGTAGGTGGCTATTGTAGATGGCTATATATATAAAATAAATAAAATACATAAAAACTTGTGTACTGTGCTAATTAATTGAGACTTCTTACAGCTCTTACAGGTTGTTGGCCTTGTTTGTTTCGTTGCTTCTATTGCTCTCCCCTTTTTTGTAAGTCGCTTTGGATAAAAGCGTCTGCTAAATGATTAAATGCAAATGACTGGTAGAGCTCTAGCCATGTTAAATATAGATCCGGGTCGCTAACAACCCGAATATGTAAGAATGTTTGGCGAAACAGTCATGCATTTAAGGGTTAAAGGGTTTCTTCAGAGATTTAGCATATGGCTTTGTATCAGTAAAAACCCGGGAGTATATTCATATTTATGTATTTTATCTCTTGAAAAAATTCAAAAAATGTTACGTCATCTGAGGATTTTTTTGTCGAGAGGCTAAAGACTACAGCCAGTAGATGGAGCTATTTCCACATGTTTTTAGCGGTAGTGTTTCCATGGTTACTACACCATAACACCGGAGGGTAACGTGGTGTCTTGGTTAAAAACAAGGGGGTAATCTAGCGCTCGGAAAGCGCTCCACCCCTAGGGGCGGCCATTGCTAACCAAGCCATCACCTGCTGTTAGCATCCCATTGACTCCCATTCATTTTTGAGTCACTTTGACAGTGAATAACTTTACATCTGAGGCGTTTAAAGACTCCATTTGTCCATTGTTTATTTATAAAGAAACACGACAATGTATAAAAGGCTCCATTACCTTGTATCTTACACTATCGCCCCGTAGAAGCTGTTTTTGTAAAAATAGGCTAACGATTGCGTCATAACCAACGCGACTCTGTCGCACAGTTGAAAAATTACCGTATAGACCTGAGGAGACCCTCAGAAACAATCTTTAGCTGTCTATGAGGCCGTCGGGGGGATGTGGAGACATAAAGTCTGATAAAGTCAAGGGGGAAGAATGGGGAGAAGCTGACAGGGAACCAAAAGCAACGGGAGAAAATATTTAAACAACGTGATTCAGATTTCACTTTCCACAACTACTAGAAGACCTACAGCTGTCAGACAGGAGGCTCACGTCACATCTACGTCCTCAAGCTCAGTCTGAGCCGGCGCAGTTCGCTCAGCCTTCAGGAAGTGAGGGCTTCTAATTGACTTTATTTTCTGCCGTTGAAGTCAATGGGGTCGCTGTGTCCATTTATTACTGTCTATGTGTTACCACATTGACTCAGCTTGTTTTGTCTTTGTCTCGGCTGTCGTGAGATTTGTTTGTTAAAGGGTTACTTCAGCGATTAGCATATGGCTTTGTATCAGTAAAAAGCCGGCAGTATCTTCGAAGGATCCCCCCCCCCCCCGAGACGAGAGATTAATGTATTTTAAAATCATCTGTCATTTTGCATCATCTGAGGATTTTTTTTGTCGAGAGCCTAAAGACTACAGCCAGTAGAGGGAGCTATTTCCACATGTTTTTAGCGCGTTTCCATGGTTACTAGCGCGTTTCCATGGTTACTACACCATAACACTGGAGGGTACAGGGGTTACTTTAGCGATTAGCATATGGCTGTGTGAGATCACACACACACACACACACACACACACACACACACACGCACACACACACACACACACAATAACACTGGAGGGTAACGCGAAGACTTGGTTAAAATGCATGATTTCTCAGGATTTGAACATTCATGGAAACATTTGGGAAAATATAAGTACACAACTCAACAAAATATATAACAAATTAATAAATAATATATAACAAAATATATAACACTGTTGTAACAGTTTTTAGATATTTTAATCCAAAAATCTTACATAATGTGCCTTTAATGTCTCAAATGCTTCTCCTAGAGAGCAATGCGGTACTGCATGATCGTGAACGTCACTCTAAAAACAGAAAGAGAAACCTTTGAGCAACAGAATTACTTACTTAAATTATTATTATTATTATTGATACAAATGTTGTTGTTGTTCTCATTATGATGGATTTAACTTTTTTTGTCAACACAAATATTATCATCCCCTTTTTTGTATTAGTACCACTACTGTTATAATTATCATTATTATTAATGTTTATTGATAATTAATCTATTATTGATATTACTATTGCTGTCAGCCCAACTGATCTTTAGTAACATTATTGATATATCATTATTGTTTCTCCAAGGTTTATTTTTCTCCATCATGCCCTGATGGAGTTTCGGTTCCTTTGGTCGCCTTTGGCTTGGCTTGCTCAGTTGGGGACACTAACATTATGATCAGAGTTATTCAACTAAATATACAATTAATGAATGAGGTCTTATTTAATTCTATAAACTATAATACTGATCTTCCAACATTGTCTCTCTATGATAAATTAAAATAAGCTGATAACATCACTGTTTACTCCAGAACGACTGTACAGCCAAATCTAATTCTGCTGCAGTATTGTCCTGTTTGACACTGAAGCTGCTCTGACACAATCGGCGCTGGAGAAGAGCGATAGAAATAAAGATGATTGATTGATATACAAGTATCAGTATTAATATACATGCTATTACTATTTAAATACTTCTACTATTACTACTGTCAGTTCTGCTTATTTTTGGTTTTATTGCTGTTACTATTACTGCTGTTTTATTTTTGTTGTTTTGTTCTGTGTTTACTCTGTTGTAACTTTTGCACTCCTAATAAAAGTAAAAAAGAGATTTATCCCATTTGTACACTAAACTTCTTTCTGAGTTCCACTGCCTCTCATTGGCCTTTACATGCATCCCTGTGCTTTCCTCTTCCAGCCGCATGTGTGTTAAATAAGTGTCGAGTGTCGACGTCAGATGCAGAAGGTCCTCCTGCAGACCCCCCAGCCCGCCGCATGTGAATAAACAAAGCCAGAGCGGCCTCGACGGCTCTCCTACGGTCCCCCGTGGAGCTCTCCTGGGGCTTGGCTCACACACTCTCACCAAACAAGCCAGAAGAAAACTGCACCGGAGACGTAATAGCCCAGCAATACACTCTCAGAATGTTACAACATTTCTGAATGTTCTCTGAACTTTCAAAGTGTCTTTTCTTGGATATGCGAACATTACATTTGATCATTCTCTAAACACAGTGGGAACGTTAGATTTGAATGTTCTCTTAACGTTTTGAAACAAGTAGCAACATTTAAAAAAATAACGAACATCCAAATATAATAAATAAATAAATAATGTATGTATGTATGTATGTATGTATGTATGTATGTATGTATGTATGTATGTATGTATGTATGTATGTATGTATATGTGTGTGTGTGTGTGTATGTATGTATGTATCTATGTATGTATGTATGTATATGTGTGTGTGTATGTATGTATGTATGTATGTATGTATGTATGTATGTATATATATATATATATATATATATATATATATATATATATATATATATATATATATAAACCCAGCCTGATCTGCCAGCGATTTGATTTCGCCCGGTAACCTGTTTATTAATTTATCCTGCTTCTGTTACACTTTTTACACAAAAACACAACGCCTCCGTCAACAGTGTTTTACCTAAAATTGCTGAACATAAATCTTTTGTTGCTGAAGTATATCTACACTCACCTAAATTATTAGGATTATTAGAAACACCTGTTCAATTTCTCATTAATGCAATTATCTAATCAGCCAATCACATGGCAGTTGCTTCAGTGCATTTAGGGGTGTGGTCCTGGTCAAGACAATCTCCTGAACTCCAAACTGAATGTCAGAATGGGAAAGAAAGGTGATTTAAGCCGTTTTGAGCGTGGCATGGTTGTTGGTGCCAGACGGGCCGGTCTGAGTATTTCACAATCTGCTCAGTTACTGGGATTTACACACACAACCATTTCTAGGGTTTACAAAGAATGGTGTGAAAAGGGAAGAGCATCCAGTATGCAGCAGTCCTGTGGGAGAAAATGCCTTGTTGATGCTCGAGGTCAGAGGAGAATGGGCCGACTGATTCAAGCTGATAGAAGAGCAACTTTGACTGAAATAACCACTCGTTACAACCGAGGTATGCAGCAAAGCATTTGTGAAGCCACAACACACACAACCTTGAGGCGGATGGGCTACAACAGCAGAAGACCCCACCGGGTACCACTCATCTCCACTACAAATAGGAAAAAGAGGCGGCAATTTGCACAAGCTCACCAAAATTGGACAGTTGAAGACTGGAGAAATGTTGCCTGGTCTGATGAGTCTCGATTTCTGTTGAGACATTCAGATGGTAGAGTCAGAATTTGGCGTAAACAGAATGAGATCATGGATCCATCATGCCTTGTTCCCACTGTGCAGGCTGGTGGTGGTGGTGTAATGGTGTGGGGGATGTTTTCTTGGCACACTTTAGGCCCCTTAGTGCCAATTGGGCATCGTTTAAATACCACGGCCTACCTGAGCATTGTTTCTGACCATGTCCATTCCTTTATGACCACCATGTGCCCATCCTCTGATGGCTACTTCCAGCAGGATAATGCTCCATGTCACAAAGCTCCAATCATTTCAAATTGGTTTCTTGAACATGACAATGAGTTGACTGTACTAAAATGGCCGCCACAGTCCCCAGATCTCAACCCAATAGAGCATCTTTGGGATGTGGTGGAACGGGAGCTTCGTGCCCTGGATGTGCATCCCACAAATCTCCATCAACTGCAAGATGCTCTCCTATCAATATGGGCCGACATTTCTAAAGAATGCTTTCAGCAGCTTGTTGGTCAATGCCACGGAGAATTAAGGCAGTTCTGAAGGAGAAAGGGGGTCAAACACAGTATTAGTGTGTGTTCCTAATAATCCTTTAGGTGAGTGTATAGCGTGTTGCTATGGTTATCACGTTATTAATCATAGACCTGTCGTGATAATCAATATATCGCACAATATATGGTACATGACCGCAATAATTTTTTGTGATGCAATATATCGCCCATTATGTTTACATGATAATGAATGTCACCAACATTTTACTCGATTGTGTGGTCATCTTGAATGTTTTCTGTGACGGAGGCGTTCTCGGAGCGGTTATCGACATGTGAAAAAATGCGCCATTTGAGGCATTATACACTATAAAAATGCTGGGTTAAAACAACCCAAGTTGGGTTGAAAATGGACAAATCCAGAAGTTGGGTTGTTTGAACCCCGTTAATGGACCCATTTAAACAACCCAATTTCTTCTTTTGGGTTGTTTTTAACCCAGCATTTTTTTGAGTGTAGTGTTTTCCTGACAGCTACTGACAGTCTGGAAGAATAAGCCCAAAAGGACTCGACTTCAAAGCCGCGATCCCCCGTTCCGGTGCACATATAAACGTCAACGCAGAATAACAAGTGTTAAAGGCGTTTCACAAGGGAACATGTTTATTTACTATTTATTAAATTTTTTATTTATGATAATATATTTTTACCCATAATTTCTATGAGCTAAAGAATTAAAAAGTTGTCATTTGAAAGTGTGTAGGTCAACTTGCATTATTGTGCTGTTATATTAGGAATATATATTTAGGGCATAGCATTAAAATAATATCGTTTATCGCAATTATTTCTAGGAAGATGTATTGCGAAACAAAAAGTATTTATCGTGAAAGGCCTAGTCAATCATCACAGTTTCGGAAGTGTAGTTAAATGCGTTTGTCACTCCTGAAACTTTACAGTGTGTACGTGGCCTGTTAATGTTACCGGAAGAACGTTTGTTCATAACTTTGAGTGAACTTTGACAGAACGTCCCCTGTTTGCTGGGAGAGATGTGCTTCTATTCTAAAACTTCTGAGATGAAATATAAAAAACAAACACCAAATGAGAATACGTGGATAACAAGTTCATATTGAGATCTCTGAGCTGCTGGAAAGGCTGAATAAAAGCACATAACTTTAAAGTTTTAGAATTATCTGCTCTCCCACTGATCTCAATGCTGGAGAAATTGAGTCTTTTGATTTATTATGAGGCCCGAATTGAGCAGTATTGGTTAGTACCGTAACCACATTCTGAGACATGACTGAGTACTGAAACCCAAGCAGCCAGATATTGGTGCGTTTGGCACAGAAGGGTCCCGTTTGTGGAAGACCACGTTGCGGTTGTTCTCACGCAGACAGCGCCATCACAAACAGGCCGTCAGACAACCCTGCCAAAGCTTTCCCTATTATTTCCTGTCACCTCGGAATGATCCGCTCCGCCAACGTCTTTTCCATAAGAATACTTCCTGCGAGGATATTTTCATATTTTCACACGACCCCAAATGCTTTTTGTTGCAAAGCACATCTGTTCACGTCTACAGATCAGACACCGGCTCTGTTTATCAGCACAGGTTTTCCACAAGAAAATCCAGCTTTGGAAACATACTTGTTGAACGCAGACTAGCCTGTCTAGTGCAGTCTAATTCAAAAGACTCATTTTTGATTATTCGACTACCTCATAGTAACAAAATGCTCTTCTTACTCAGTATTTTTGTCTTGTTTCCAGTCCAAACATCTAAAAATTCTTAAAACAAGAAGTATTTACTAGACAAGCAAAAGTAATTGTCTTGTTTTGGGGAAAAATAACTCAAAATGAAGAGAGTTTTAGCTTGAAATAAGATTAATAATCTGCCAATGGGGTGAGAAAAATAATCTTAATTCAAACAGAAAACAAGATTATTTTTCTCACCCCATTGGCAGATTATTTATCTTATTTTAAGCTAAAACTCTCTTCATTTTGAGTTATTTATTCCCAAAACAAGACAATAATCTTTACTTGTCTAGTAAATGTTTCTAAATGTAAGATTTGTTTTGATATTTTGACTCGAAACAAGACAAAAATACTGAGTAAGAAAAGCATTTTTTGCAGTGTGTAAAGGTGTCTCCACTAACTAAAAAGTTCTGGATATGGTATTATAGCAAAACGATGATTTTATCCCAGAAGTGTAAAGACTGGTCTGTAATAAAAACAGTCTGGTCTAGTGCTGCTATCTAAAGTCCACATGATAACTAGTTTAATCAGTTTCACAGAGGTTGAATGCAAACATATGACGTCCTTCTCAGTATTGTAGTATCTCTTATAATAGTTGCAGGTCAAATGAGGGAAGCTGATATTTAATCTCACCAACAGAAGGACATGGAGGCGGTTTGTCTTGGCGTCTAGAACGAGAGAAGAGACAGAAGACATCAGGGACTGACCTCAGGCTGATAGCGCTACAGACTGATCGTCAAGACTAAACTGGCGGTCTGACAGTGATCGACCTGCGAGTAGACCTGCTTCAACTGAGTGTTTTAGGAAACCTGTTTAAAAACAGTCATTCTGTTTGGAGCCTCTAGTCGTGCAGAAATAACACTCCATTTTTAATGTTATCGGTATCGGCTGATATATGTCCATTTTAATGTTATCGGTATCGGCTGATATATGTCCATTTTAATGTTATGGTATCGGCTGATACATGTCCATTTTTAATGTTATCGTATCGGCTGATATATGTCCATTTTAATGTTATCGGTATCGGCTGATATATGTCCATTTTAATGTTATCGGTATCGGCTGATATATGTCCATTTTAATGTTATGGTATCGGCTGATACATGTCCATTTTTAATGTTATCGTATCGGCTGATATATGTCCATTTTAATGTTATCGGTATCGGCTGATACATGTCCATTTTTAATGTTATCGTATCGGCTGATATATGTCCATTTTTAATGTTAAGGGTATCGGCTGATATATGTCCATTTTTAATGTTAAGGGTATCGGCTGATATATGTCCATTTTTAATGTTATGGTATCGGCTGATATATGTCCATTTTTAATGTTATCGGTATCGGCTGATATATGTCCATTTTAATGTTATCGGTATCGGCTGATATATGTCCATTTTAATGTTATGGTATCGGCTGATATATGTCCATTTTAATGTTATCGTATCGGCTGATATATGTCCATTTTTAATGTTAAGGGTATCGGCTGATATATGTCCATTTTAATGTTATCGGTATCGGCTGATATATGTCCATTTTTAATGTTATCGGTATCGGCTGATATATGTCCATTTTAATGTTATCGGTATCGGCTGATATATGTCCATTTTAATGTTATGGTATCGGCTGATACATGTCCATTTTTAATGTTATCGTATCGGCTGATATATGTCCATTTTAATGTTATCGGTATCGGCTGATATATGTCCATTTTAATGTTATCGGTATCGGCTGATATATGTCCATTTTAATGTTATGGTATCGGCTGATACATGTCCATTTTTAATGTTATCGTATCGGCTGATATATGTCCATTTTTAATGTTAAGGGTATCGGCTGATATATGTCCATTTTTAATGTTAAGGGTATCGGCTGATATATGTCCATTTTTAATGTTATCGGTAATGGCTGATATATGTCCATTTTAATGTTATCGGTATCGGCTGATACATGTCCATTTTAATGTTATCGTATCGGCTGATATATGTCCATTTTAATGTTATCGGTATCGGCTGATATATGTCCATTTTAATGTTATCGGTATCGGCTGATATATGTCCATTTTAATGTTATCGGTATCGGCTGATATATGTCCATTTTTAATGTTATCGGTATCGGCTGATATATGTCCATTTTTAATGTTATCGTATCGGCTGATATATGTCCATTTTAATGTTATCGGTATCGGCTGATATATGTCCATTTTTAATGTTATCGTATCGGCTGATATATGTCCATTTTTAATGTTATCGTATCTGCTGATATATGTCCATTTTAATGTTATCGTATCTGCTGATATATGTCCATTTTTAATGTTATCGTATCGGCTGATATATGTCCATTTTTAATGTTATCGTATCTGCTGATATATGTCCATTTTAATGTTATCGGTATCGGCTGATATATGTCCATTTTTAATGTTATCGTATCTGCTGATATATGTCCATTTTTAATGTTATCGTATCGGCTGATATATGTCCATTTTAAATGTTATCGTATCGGCTGATATATGTCCATTTTAATGTTATCGGTATCGGCTGATATATGTCCATTTTTAATGTTATCGTATCTGCTGATATATGTCCATTTTTAATGTTATCGTATCTGCTGATATATGTCCATTTTAATGTTATCGGCATCGGCTGATATATGTCCATTTTAATGTTATCGGTATCGGCTGATATATGTCCATTTTTAATGTTATCGTATCTGCTGATATATGTCCATTTTAATGTTATCGGCATCGGCTGATATATGTCAATTTTAATGTTATCGGCATCGGCTGATATATGTCCATTTTTAATGTTATCGGTATCGGCTGATATATGTCCATTTTAATGTTATCGGTATCGGCTGATATATGTCCATTTTAATGTTATCGGTATCGGCTGATATATGTCCATTTTAATGTTATCGGCATCGGCTGATATATGTCCATTTTTAAATGTTATCGTATCTGCTGATATATGTCCATTTTAATGTTATCGGCATCGGCTGATATATGTCCATTTTTAATGTTATCGGTATCGGCTGATATATGTCCATTTTTAATGTTATCGTATCGGCTGATATATGTCCATTTTAATGTTATCGGTATCGGCTGATATATGTCCATTTTAATGTTATCGGTATTGGCTGATATATGTCCATTTTAATGTTATCGGTATCGGCCGATATATGTCCATTTTAATGTTATCGGTATCGGCTGATATATGTCCATTTTTAATGTTAAGGGTATCGGCTGATATATGTCCATTTTAATGTTATCGGTATCGGCTGATATATGTCCATTTTAATGTTATCGGTATCGGCTGATATATGTCCATTTTAATGTTATCGGTATCAGCTGATATATGTCCATTTTAATGTTATCGTATCGGCTGATATATGTCCATTTTTAATGTTAAGGGTATCGGCTGATATATGTCCATTTTAATGTTATCGGTATCGGCTGATATATGTCCATTTTTTAATGTTATCGGTATCGGCTGATATATGTCCATTTTTAATGTTATCGGTATCGGCTGATATATGTCCATTTTAATGTTATCGGTATCGGCTGATATATGTCCATTTTTAATGTTATCGGTATCGGCTGATATATGTCTATTTTTAATGTTATCGCATCGGCTCATATATGTCCATTTTTAATGTTATCGGTATCAGCTGATATATGTTCATTTTTAATGTTATCGTATCGGCTGATATATGTTCATTTTTAATGTTATCGTATTGGCTGATATATGTTCATTTTTAATATTATCGTATCGGCTGATATATGTCAATTTTTAATGTTATCGGCATTGGCTGATATATGTCCATTTTTAATGTTATCGGCATCGGCTCATATATGTCCATTTTTAATGTTATCGTATCGGCTGATATATGTCCATTTTTAATGTTATCGGTATCGGCTGATATATGTCCATTTTAATGTTATCGGTATCGGCTGATATATGTCCATTTTAATGTTATCGGTATCGGCTGATATATGTCCATTTTAATGTTATCGGTATCGGCTGATATATGTCAATTTTTAATGTTAAGGGTATCGGCTGATATATGTCCATTTTAATGTTATCGGTATCGGCTGATATATGTCCATTTTAATGTTATCGGTATCGGCTGATATATGTCCATTTTAATGTTATCGGTATCAGCTGATATATGTCCATTTTAATGTTATCGTATCGGCTGATATATGTCCATTTTTAATGTTAAGGGTATCGGCTGATATATGTCCATTTTAATGTTATCGGTATCGGCTGATATATGTCCATTTTTAATGTTATCGGTATCGGCTGATATATGTCCATTTTTAATGTTATCGGTATCGGCTGATATATGTCCATTTTAATGTTATCGGTATCGGCTGATATATGTCCATTTTTAATGTTATCGTATCGGCTGATATATGTCTATTTTTAATGTTATCGCATCGGCTCATATATGTCCATTTTTAATGTTATCGGTATCAGCTGATATATGTTCATTTTTAATGTTATCGTATCGGCTGATATATGTTCATTTTTAATGTTATCGTATTGGCTGATATATGTTCATTTTCAATATTATCGTATCGGCTGATATATGTCAATTTTTAATGTTATCGGCATTGGCTGATATATGTCCATTTTTAATGTTATCGGCATCGGCTCATATATGTCCATTTTTAATGTTATCGTATCGGCTCATACATATCCATTTTTAATGTTATCGGCATCGGCTCATATATGTCCATTTTTAATGTTATCAGTCTCTGCCAATATATGTTTATTTTTTGCATCGGCTGATGTCAATTTTTAATGTTATTGGTATCGGCTGATACATGTCATTTTTTAACGTTATCGGTATCAGCTAATATATGTCAATTTTTAATGTTATTAGTATCGGCTGATATATGTCAATGTTATCAGTCTCTGCCAATATATGTTTATTTTTTATGTTGTCGGTAATGGTCGATATATGTCCATTTGAATGTTATCGGTATTGTCAAATATATGTCAATTTTTAATGTTATCAGTATCAGCTGATATTTATCTATTTTAATGTTATTGGTATCGGCTGATATAAGTACATTTTTTAATGTTATCGGTAATGGCTGATATATGTCAATTTGAATGTTATCGTATCGGCTGATATATGTCCATTTTTAATGTTATCGGTATTGGCTGATATATGTCAATTTTTAATGTTATCGTATCGGCTGATATATGTCCATTTTAACGTTATCGGTATCGGCTGATATATGTCAATATTATATGTTATTGGTATCGGCTGATATATGTCTATTTTTAATGTTATTGGTATCGGCTGATATACGTCCAATTTTTATGTTATCGGTATCGGCTGATATATGTCAATTTTTAATGTTATCGGTATCGGCCAATATATGTATATTTTTATGCTTTCGTAATGGTCGATATATGTCCATTTGAATGTTATCGGTATCGTCTGATATATGTTATTTTTAATGTTATCGTTATCAGCTTATATTGGTCCATTTTAATGTTATCGGTATCAGCTTATACTTGTCCATTTTAATGTTATCGGTATCAGCTTATATTGGTCCATTTTTAATGTTATCGTATCAGCTTATATTGGTCCATTTTTAATGTTATCAGTCTCTGCCAATATATGTTTATTTTTTTGTTATCGGTAATGGTCGATATATGTCAATTTTTAATGTTATCAGTATCAGCTGATATTTGTCTATTTTAATGTTATCGGTATCGGCTGATATAAGTAATTTTTTTAAATGTTATCGGTAATGGCTGATATATGTCAATTTGAATGTTATCGGTATTGGCTGATATTTGACCATTTTAATGTTATCGCATCGGCTGATATATGTCAATTTTTAATGTTATCGTATCGGCTGATATATGTCAATTTTTAATGTTATCGTATCGGCTGATATATGTCCATTTGTAATGTTATTGGTATCGGCTGATATATGTCCATTTTAACGTTATCGGTATCGGCTGATATTTGACAATTTTAATGTTATCGCATCGGCTGATATATGTCCATTTGTAATGTTATCGGTATCGGCTGATATATGTCAATTTTAACGTTATCGGTATCGGCTGATATGTGTCCATTTTTAATGTTAACGGTATCGGCTGATATGTCTATTTTTAATGTTATCGCATTGTCTGATATCAGAATCAGAATCAGAATCAGAAAGAGCTTTATTGCCAAGTGTGCTTTCACACACAAGGAATTTTTTTTGGTGCTGAAGCTTCCAGTGCACATAAACAATACAATACAACACGGTAATAAAAAATTCTAAGAATAAAAATATGAAGAAAAATATGAACAGTATAAGGTGTGAGTATTAAAGTATGAACAGTATAAATGCTGTTTGCACATTACACTCCTGCACTTCTGTTATCCACATATTTATTTTTATAGTCTCCAGTTTACTTTATCTCACTTATTTTATTCCACATCTCTTATTTCTTTTACTTGATTTATTCATAATTCTACATATGTATATATATAGCACCTTATCCTATTCCTATTTTATCCTATCCCTATTTTATAATTTATTGTGCTTTTTTTGTTAATTGTTATTTGCTGTCCATGGAGCGGACCTGTTTACATTTCACTGCCGGTTGTATTCTGTATAACTGTGTATGTGACAAATAAAACTCTTGAACTTGAGGTCACGGTTACGTTTAGTCAGAAGACATAGATTATGAGCATTTACAGTATTTGGGTGGTAAGAATAAATTTAAATAATAAATAATATAAGTAATATAAGTAATCACCTGAGTTTAGGAGATATTGCACTAAAAAGTGGGAAAAATTGCACTTACAGGCATTTGCCTTGGGGGGGGGGGGGGGGGGGGGTTAACTGTTCAAGAGGGAAATGCCCTGTGGGAAGAAACTGTTCCTATGCCTAGATGTTCTAGTGGCCAGTGATCGGAGTCGCCGTCCTGACGGTAACAGTTCAAACAAGAGGTGTCCGGGGATGAGTGGAGTCTGTGATATGTCCATTTTTAATGTTATCGGCATCGGCTGATATATGTCCATTTTTAATGTTATCGGTATTGGCTGATATATGTCCATTTTTAATGTTATCGTATCAGCTGATATATGTCCTTTTTTAATGCTATCGCATTGGCTGATATATGTCAATTTTTAATGTTATCGGTATCGGCTGATATATGTCCATTTTTAATGTTATCGTATCGGCTGATATATGTTCATTTTTAATGTTATCGGCATCGGTTGATATATGTCCATTTTTAATGTTATCGGTATCGGCTGATATATGTCAATTTTTAATGTTATCGGCATTGGCTGATATATGTCCATTTTTAATGTTATCGGCATCGGCTCATATATGTCCATTTTTAATGTTATCGTATCGGCTGATATATGTCCATTTTTAATGTTATCAGTCTCTGCCAATATATGTATATTTTTTATGTTATCGGTAATGGTCGATATATGTCCATTTGAATGTTATCGGTATTGTCTGATATATATACATTTTTTGTTATCAGTATCAGCTGATATTTGTCTATTTTAATGTTATCGGTATCGGGTGATATAAGTACATTTTTAAATGTTATCGGTAATGGCTGATATATGTCAATTTGAATATTATCGGTATCGGCTGATATATGTCCATTTTTAATGTTATCGGTATCGGCTGATATATGACAATTTTAATGTTATTGCATCGGCTGATATATGTCCATTTTAACGTTATCGGTATCGGCTGATATATGTCAATTTTTAATGTTATTGGTATCGGCTGATATATGTCTATATTTAATGTTATCGGTATCGGTTGTTATATGTCCATTTTTAATGTTATGGTATCGGCTGATATATGTCCATTTTTAATGTTAAGGGTATCGGCTGATATATGACAATTTTAATGTTATTGCATCGGCTGATATATGTCCATTTTAACGTTATTGGTATCGGCTGATATATGTCATTTTTTAATGTTATTGATATCGGCTGATATATGTCTATTTTTAATGTTATCGGTATCGGCTGATATATGTCCATTTTTAATGTTATGGTATCGGCTGATATATGTCCATTTTTAATGTTATCGGTATCGGCTGATATATGTCCATTTTTAATGTTATCGGTATCGGCTGTTATATGTCCATTTTTAATGTTATCGGTATCGGCTGTTATATGTCCATTTTTAATGTTATCGGTATCGGCTGATATATGTCAATTTTTAATGTTAAGGGTATCGGCTGATATATGACAATTTTAATGTTATCGGTATCGGCTGATATATGTCCATTTTAATGTTATCGGTATCGGCTGATATATGTCCATTTTTAATGTTATCGGTATCGGCTGTTATATGTCCATTTTTAATGTTATCGGTATCGGCTGTTATATGTCCATTTTTAATGTTATCGGTATCGGCTGATATATGTCCATTTTTAATGTTAAGGGTATCGGCTGATATATGACAATTTGAATGTTATTGCATCGGCTGATATATGTCCATTTTAACGTTATTGGTATCGGCTGATATATGTCATTTTTTAATGTTATTGATATCGGCTGATATATGTCTATTTTTAATGTTATCGGTATCGGCTGATATATGTCCATTTTTAATGTTATGGTATCGGCTGATATATGTCCATTTTTAATGTTATCGGTATCGGCTGATATATGTCAATTTTTAATGTTATGGTATCGGCTGATATATGTCCATTTTTAATGTTATCGGTATCGGCTGATATATGTCCATTTTTAATGTTATCGGTATCGGCTGATATATGTCCATTTTTAATGTTAAGGGTATCGGCTGAAATATGTCCATTTTTAATGGTATCGGTCTCGGCCAATATATGTATATTTTTTATGCTATCATAATGGTCGATAAATGTCCATTTGAATGTTATCGGTATCGTCTGATATATGTCATTTTTAATGTTATCGGTATCAGCTTATATTGGTCCATTTTTATGTTATCGGTATCAGCTTATACTTGTCCATTTTAATGTTATCGGTATCAGCTTATATTGGTCCATTTTAATGTTATCGGTATCAGCTTATACTTGTCCATTTTAATGTTATCAGTATAGGCTGATATGAGTCCATTTTTAATGTTATCTGTAATGGCTGATATAAGTAAATTTTTTAAATGTTATCATAATGGCCGATATCGGTATCAGCTAATATATGTTCATTTTTAATGTTATCAGCCGATATATGATCATTTTTTTATGTTATCAGTATCAGCTTATACTTGTCCATTTTAATGTTATCAGTATAGGCTGATATAAGTCCATTTTTAATGTTATCGGTAATGGCCGATATCGGTATCAGCTAATATATGTTCATTTTTAATGTTATCGGCCTGATATATGTTTATTTTTAATATTATCGGCTGATATACAGTATAATAATTTTTTATGTAAATTGGCCAATATATGTTCAATGTTATTATTATTAACTCAAAAGGAAAATGTATATATATATATTCGTCCGATATATATTAACGCTGATAAATAACTCTATTTTTGAAAGCCGGTAAATGATATATTGGCTGATAAATCTAAATTTTTATATAATTTTGGAGAGCCTGATTACAAAAGAAAAAGTCTCACATTAAAGGTTGTGTCCCAAGCATACAATTATGATGTTCTCATTATGACTTTATGTAGTCTATATGACAGACTTGAGCTGCACATGTTGCACTTAACCATATTTTCCATTATGAAGTGATTCCAATCATATTTCAAGCAACTCAAAACCATCATAGTGAACAGTGTGCATCCGAAGTGTCATAGCTGAAAGAAATAATAGACTACATTATTTATTGGCTTTAATATCTCAGCCAAATTTTCTTATATCAAGCCAATAACAATAAACAATATATCAGTATCGACCGATCCCGATATGGTGGCCGATATATCGTGCATCCCAACTTTAAAGGTTATATGGATGTCTTTAATGCAATCATAGATGCCAATTTTCATTGTTAAGAGTGCATGACAATAGTTGAAAATGAATGTACCCCAAAAAAGACTGATATTCAATATTCAACAAGCTCTTTTCCCTTTCACATCTTCTATGCGCCTTCAGCCTTGTCAGAATATAAATAGCCTCATTAATTTCTTTGCTAATGGTGGAGGAAGAGGTAATTAATGATGACAATCATGAATAATGTATTACTATGCTGAAGAGACGCTGGTTAATCAGCGGCTGGAAAATTACTTGAATCATTATTTAACCTCAAGTTTTTGACATGCTCATATTTTATATCTCATGATCACGCTCATAATAACTTAAAATATGCAGTAAAATGATTTTGAGATTTTTTACTCTCATAGCTCAGGGTTTTCAGGTGCTGATTTTGGGACTGAGAGCCGTTCATTCGCAGACAGACTCATTCACACACTCATTCATTCACACACACACACACACACACTCATTCAGAGCAGGGTTACGCATCAGGATTAACCCTTTACACCGCACTTGTAAATAAAACCTAATCAAGCACACGATCCCTTGGGATGATTCCCAGACCCCACAGGAGGAAGATGATAATTGAGCCCTGAACCCCTTCCCACAGCCCAACTTCTGCTTTGGCTCAGCCGTCTGGAGGGATTCGAGTGTTTAGACATGGAGAAAGTCCAGCTCAGGGCTGGCATATAGACTTTTTCCTTACTAAACTCTTAGAAAGGAGCCTATATCACATCACGTGAGACGGCCATCCCGTGCAGTTACATCAGCAGCGTCAGGATTACATCAATAAAGGATGAACTCAATGAAGTTGACATTACAATTTGGACATTATAAACCTCAGAGTAACAAAATGGGAATCAAAATAAGTGTGACTAAAAAGTACCATGGAATTATCAATGGTCTTTTGGACATGGTACTGTGAAAACCACATTTTTGGACATTTACCATAGGAATACTATGGCATGGCATTTTGGACATGTTTCTATGGAAATACCATGTTTTTTTTGGATATGCATGGCAATACTATAGTATTTTGGACATGGTACTATAGAAATACCATGTTTTTTGGACATGCATAGCAATACTATAGTATTTGGACATGGTACTATGAAAATACCATGTTTTTGGACATTTAGCATGGTATTCTTCAAAGTACTGCAAGTTATCATGTGCTATTACATATCAATCAGATCCATATCAAAGTACCATGGTATTACCATCACTTTACCACGGCACTGTAACAGCTGTCATCTCAGCACAGAACTTCTGAAATCTAAATCATGATATCAATAACCATATCAATCAATCAGTCATAAGCTGAAAAACACAACTTCTCACTGCACCAACCACAGCCATACTCCTCCTCATCTTCACCATCATGGCATGTCTTATGTACTTTATAAGCAGTGTTGCCACAGTTACTTTGAAAAAGTAATCTGATTACTGATTACTCCTTTAAAAAGTAACTTAGTTACTTTACAGATTACTTGATTTTAAAAGTAACTAAGTAAGATTACAAGTTACTTTATTAGTTACATTCAGCAGTTTCCGACAACACCGCTGCCGCCTCAACACAGAAATGAAAACTGTTTTTGCCAACACTCACTTTATTGGAAGTGCATTTTTAACAGTAACTTCAGCAATGTATCTCCTGACATTTTAAGTTGAAATTAAAAAATATTTCCTGAAAAAATACTCTCCCCAAAATGCAAGAAGAAAGCAAAAAAATATATTTTTTTACTAAGGAAAATGACTAAAATAGTAACTCACAGTGACTTGGATGAGTTACTTTAATCTGATGACTGGTTTGGAAATAGTAACGCGTTAGATTACTCGCTACTGGAAAAAAGTAGTCAGATTAGAGTAACGCGTTATTGGGCATCACTGTTTTATAAGCTTAAATTCTTCCAGGTTACCATTGCACAAAACTAGGATAAGGCATTAAAGGGTTAGTTCACCGAAAAATGAAATGTCTGTCATTAACTCCTCTCCCTAATGTCGCTCCACACCCGTAAGACCTCAGTTCGACTTTATTCAGCATTGTCTTCTCTTCCGTGTTCCTCAAATAAAGAATCAAACGGTCATGATTCATGATTCGGATCGCGTGTCAAACTGCTGAAATCACGAGACATTGGCGATCCGAATCATGAATCGATTCGCTGATTCATAACCGTTTGAATCTTTATTTGAGGATTGAACACAAACGCGGAAGAGAAGCCAATGCTGAATAAAGTCGTAGTTTTTGTTATTTTTGGACCCAAATGTATTTTGGATGCTTCAAGAGACTCTAATTAACCCACTGATGTCTCATATGGACTACTGTGATGATGTTTTTATTCCCTTTCTGGACATGGACAGTATAGTGTGCATACACTTGCATACGCTCTCGGACTAAATATAAAATATCTAAAACTGTGTGTGAAGATGAACGGAGGTCTTACGGGTGTGGAGCGACATTAGGGAGAGGAGTTAATGACAGAAGTTTAACCCTTTACGCCGGGATATCTTGGTGATCCTGGCTCAAATTATCCACTAATATACAGTTATCGTTGTCGTTATCGTTCTTGGTGTGAGTGTGCCTTCAGGGTACGTTTACATGACAGCAGTGTATTTAATTTTGCATACAGATGATAAGATCACCAAGATTTGATCCAAAACGTTTTGTGCAATAGGCCCCCAGGTAAAGCGCGCGCGCGTCACTGACCTCTGCAGACACCTGTCTCAGGTACGCGCGCGGGTCCGGTTCGGTTGAGCGCCGCGCAGGTGAGTCCGGAGCCGCAGTAGCCCAGAGTCCAGTCCGGTCCGCCGCAGAGCTCCAGCTCCAGCCGAGAGCACTGCTCACAGCACCCGCACGGGTCACGAGCCAGAACCCGGCCAGAACCGCACCCGAGCGCGCTGAGGAGGAGCGGGCACGAGCGGAGCGCGCACGGTGCGCATTCATGAGCCCCGATCGCCCGAGCGCAGAACCCCAACACACTCAGGAAGCACAGCAGACTCCACGGGCACATTCTGACGCGCTTTGGTGAACTTTAGAGCGTCTCTAACATGAACGTGCAGATGCGCAACTCCAGATAAATCCACAAATTAGACTCTTCAACAAACTTCCTACAGACTTTCAGTATTCCGATCCTCGCTGGGAATGATAAAAGTTTCCAGTAAGTGAGCTATGCTCGTAAAGCTGTCACTATAATGGTGATGATGGTTCTGACCGTGTCACTGAATCACTGACACTCAAACTGAGTCTCAAACGCGCGTTACATGGAGAGAGGCATTGTAGCCACGCCTCCTGTCGATGATTGACGTGTGGCTCACCCAATCACAAGCAGAGCTCTACAGAAATACAGATGAATGAGGCAACAGTCCTTACACCTATCCAGGGAACACATGGATGGGACACAGACAGATAAATGATGATGTGAACATCACGAGTGTGAAATGAACTGTTTCCAAAGCATCCATCTCCCATCGTGTGATTCATGAGGCACTCGGCAAAGTTCTGGTTTAATCTCCTCTCCTCCGTGAGAGAAACTTCATGTCAGTCTGAACAAACACTGGGACACACACGCACACACACACACATATACACACATAATCACACACACACACACATAATCACACACACACACACACACACACACACACACACACACACACACACACACACACACACACACACACACACACACACACACACACACACACACACACACACACAAATAAATACACACACACATACATACATAACACACATACATACATAACACACACATACACACACACACACACACACACACACACACACACACCTCCTCTGATGTGTGTAGGACCTGTCTGGTCTGGTCTGTCTCTCCAGCTGGACTCGTCTTTAATAATCACCTGCTGAAGAATAACGCTAATGCATCTCTTCACACTCCCCCTCCTGTCTCCCTCCATCCCTCCTCCTCCTGTCTCCCTCCATCCCTCCTCCTCCTGTCTCCCTCCAGCACTCCATCCCTCCTCCTCCTGTCTCCCTCCATCCCTCCTCCTGTCTCCCTCCAGCACTCCATCCCTCCTCCTGTCTCCCTCCATCCCTCCTCCTGTCTCCCTCCAGCACTCCATCCCTCCTCCTCCTGTCTCCCTCCAGCACTCCATCCCTCCTCCTGTCTCCCTCCATCCCTCCTCCTGTCTTCCTCCATCCCTCCTCCTGTCTTCCTCCATCCCTCCTCCTGTCTCCCTCCATCCCTCCTCCTGTCTCCCTCCATCCCTCCTCCTGTCTTCCTCCATCCCTCCTCCTGTCTTCCTCCATCCCTCCTCCTGTCTCCCTCCAGCACTCCATCCCTCCTCCTGTCTCCCTCCAGCACTCCATCCCTCCTCCTCCTGTCTCCCTCCATCCCTCCTCCTGTCTCCCTCCAGCACTCCATCCCTCCTGTCTCCCTCCATCCCTCCTCCTGTCTCCCTCCATCCCTCCATCCCTCCTCCTGTCTCCCTCCATCCCTCCATCCCTCCTCCTGTCTCCCTCCAGCACTCCATCCCTCCTCCTGTCTCCCTCCATCCCTCCTCCTGTCTCCCTCCAGCACTCCATCCCTCCTCCTGTCTCCCTCCAGCACTCCATCCCTCCTCCTGTCTCCCTCCAGCACTCCATCCCTCCTCCTGTCTCCCTCCATCCCTCCTCCTGTCTTCCTCCATCCCTCCTCCTGTCTTCCTCCATCCCTCCTCCTGTCTCCCTCCAGCACTCCATCCCTCCTCCTGTCTCCCTCCAGCACTCCATCCCTCCTCCTCCTGTCTCCCTCCATCCCTCCTCCTGTCTCCCTCCAGCACTCCATCCCTCCTGTCTCCCTCCATCCCTCCTCCTGTCTCCCTCCATCCCTCCTCCTGTCTCCCTCCATCCCTCCATCCCTCCTCCTGTCTCCCTCCAGCACTCCATCCCTCCTCCTGTCTCCCTCCATCCCTCCTCCTGTCTCCCTCCAGCACTCCATCCCTCCTCCTGTCTCCCTCCAGCACTCCATCCCTCCTCCTGTCTCCCTCCAGCACTCCATCCCTCCTCCTGTCTCCCTCCATCCCTCCTCCTGTCTCCCTCCAGCACTCCATCCCTCCTCCTGTCTCCCTCCAGCACTCCATCCCTCCTCCTGTCTCCCTCCAGCACTCCATCCCTCCTCCTGTCTCCCTCCATCCCTCCATCCCTCCTCCTGTCTCCCTCCAGCACTCCATCCCTCCTCCTGTCTCCCTCCAGCACTCCATCCCTCCTCCTGTCTCCCTCCATCCCTCCTCCTGTCTCCCTCCAGCACTCCATCCCTCCTCCTGTCTCCCTCCAGCACTCCATCCCTCCTCCTGTCTCCCTCCAGCACTCCATCCCTCCTCCTGTCTCCCTCCATCCCTCCATCCCTCCTCCTGTCTCCCTCCAGCACTCCATCCCTCCTCCTGTCTCCCTCCATCCCTCCATCCCTCCTCCTGTCTCCCTCCAGCACTCCATCCCTCCTCCTGTCTCCCTCCAGCACTCCATCCCTCCTCCTGTCTCCCTCCATCCCTCCTCCTGCTCTGTTGATGTTGATTATATGAAATGGTGGTGCTCAGTCAGTATGATATTGTTCATCTACAGCACAATGCTCACTCTGCTCATATTTCTGCACTCAGTTTGATGTACAAGCGTAATCCGGTGAATTCACAGAAATTCAATTTGGCATCTGAAAAGATAAGGTGTCTAGAACATTTCCAATTGGAGGTGGAATTATGCATCATTTCACAGAATTAGTTGTTGCATTACTTTAGACGTGGCTCTCTGTCTCAGCCTCACAGAAGCTGCTCGAGCCGCTCCGCCTTCACTTCTGTGGACCTTCAGTTTGGGATATTTCACCTGTTTTATGATCTAACGGGAAAATTGTACATCTGATCATTTAGTAAAGTGTCAGCGCATATGATTTCTGGAGCTCAAACACTTACACACTCAACTTTAACACGAGACTTTGAGTACTGCTAGAGATGGCTGACTAAACAGCACTACACTGCAGAAAAGCTTTTCTTACTCAGTATTTTTGTCTTGTTTCTAGACAAAATATCGAAAAATTCTTACATTAAGAAACATTTACTAGACAAGTACAAATTATTGTCTTGTTTTGGGGAAAATAACTCAAAATGAAGAGAGTTTTTGCTTAAAATAAGATAAATAATCTGCCAATGGGGTGAGAAAAATAATCTTGTTTTCTGTTTGAATTAAGATTATTTTTCTCACCCCATTGGCAGATTATTTATCTTATTTTAAGCAAAAACTCTCTTCATTTTGAGTTATTTTTCCCCAAAACAAGACAATTACTTTTGCTTGTCTAGTAAATACTTCTTGTTTTAAGAATTTTTAGATGTTTGGACGAGAAACAAGACAAAAATACTGAGTAAGAAGAGCATTTTCTGCAGTGTAAACTGTGTAAATGTAGAACGCTGAGCAACATTTTGTCCCCTGTCATTCCTCCATAACAGGCTCCTGTGCTCTCTGACCCCATGACCTTTGACACAGAGGTGGAAACTTGACCCTTAACTCCCTCAGAGAAGAGGTCAGAGGTGACTGTATCCGTGCAGCTTCTCCTTTAGCCAGATAGCTTCAGGTCTGAGAGCATGAGAAGAGCTTTGGCATGTTAGTGACGTGTGTGTCCTGAATGTGAAGTGGTGCTCGGCGCTCACTCAGAGCTCAATCCTCAGCTTATCTCAGGAGAAGAGCTGCACATCCTCCCTCCACATCAGGACACACACATTCGACCCATCATACTACACTATAGGGCCAACAAGATGCAAAATTATTAACAAAACAAAGGTGTGTTTTTATCGTGTTCGGTTTTTAAATTAATCTGGTCATTATTAATCTGACCCAACCTAATCTATCCCAACTCAAACTAACCAAACCTAACCCAACCTAACTTAACTGAACATATCCCAACCTAATCTAACTCAACCCAACCCAACCTAACCTAACCAAACCTATACCAACCCAAACTAATCTAACTGGGCGGCAGTGGCTCAGTGGTTCATGTAGGTTGTCTACAAACCAGACAGTTTGGTGGTTCAATCCCCGGTTCCACCTGACCAAGTGTCGAAGTGTCCATGAGCAAGACACCTAATCCCAGCTGCTCCCGTTGAGCTTGGATGGTGCCTTACATGGCGGACATTGCTGTCGGTGTGTGAATGTGAGGCAAAATGTAAAGCGCTTTGGATGGCCATGGTCTGTTAAAAGCGCTATATAAATGCAGTCCATTTACCATTTACTATAACCTAACTTATCCCAACCAAACTAAACTACACCTAACCTAACTAAACCAAACCTATACTAATCTAACCCAACCCAACCCTTTCCCAACCTAACCTAACCTATCCCAACCCAAACTAATCTAACCCAACCTAACCTAACCTATCCCAACCCAAACTAATCTAACCCAACCCTTTCCCAACCTAACCTAACTTAACTCAACCTATCCTAACCCAACCTAACCTAACTTAACTAAACCTATCCCAACCCAAACTAACCTAACCCAACCTTACTTGAACCAACCCTTTCTCAACCTATCCTAACCCAACCCAACCTAACTTAACCAAACCTATCCCAACCCAAACTAACCTAACTCAACCTATCCCAACCTAACCTGATTTAACCCAATCTATCCTAATCCAACCTAATTTAACCCAACCTAACCTGATTTAAACTAACCCAACCCAAATGATCCCATGCAACCAAACTTAACCCAACCTAACTCAATCCAACCTAATTTAAGTAACCTTACTCAACCTTTCCCAATCCAAACTAACCCAACTTAAACTAACCTAGCCTAACCCATCTTAAGTAACCTAACTTAACATAACTTAACTTAACCCGACCTATCCCAACCCAAACTAACCTAACTTGACCTAAGTTTACTCAATTTATCCTAAACTAACCTTAATTGTTTCAGAATGTTTAACTTCAAAAGTAACATTTGTGTATTGTTTGAACAATTATACATATTAAATGTTCCTTTAACTTTCACAAAACCAAGAAAATCTTTTTAAAAAACAACAACAACATTTAAATCCTCTAAATGCGGTCATTTTGCGTGTTTAATCCAATTTTGTGTGAAAATGTCTTAACATTCTAGCCTGACAAGCCAGAGCCACATCAAGATGTTTGGTCTGGAAACTCACCATAGACGGCTCAATCTGAGGGGCGGATAAACGGCTGTCTGTCAAACTCCCTCTGCACGCGATAGGATAGCGCTACACCAACCAGAGCAACGAAGGTGAAGGGGAGCTGACAGATTAAACTCTCGGCTAAACTCTGAACACATCTTCCCTTCTTCAGAATGACTTCAGTGCCGTTCTTTGTTCTTTTCTCAGAGAAAAGCTGAACTCAAGTCTTCCAGAGTCGCAGTCAAAGCTGATTCGAAAGACCGCCGCCGTTCGCCAGTTTCTGTGTTTACTAGAAGCACGCAAACGCAACTCGGCGTCGTCAATATGGCCCCGCCCACCGACTCTACACACGATGTGATTGGGCCGTCCAGAGTTTGGTTTTTACAGCTCAGAAGGGTATTGAGAGTTGCTAGACGACACTCGCTGCAGATTAGATTTGCTGCCGCTAGGGGGCGTCTAGATTTCAAGGCTTTTAACATTTGGGAGTCTGATCAAATCGAGTCCGATTTTCACCGCTGGTTTTCCTCCTGGATCATTCGTCACACACAGGACAGAAAACAGAGCACATTGCATTATGGGATACAATACTGCATTCAGTCATATTTACTGTTAATTGTAAAATGTGTTAACCTGCAATTGTTATCTATTTCCATATATATAAATGGTGTATTTAGGTGGTCAAATAATATACTGACTTGAACAAACCCAGTTCATTTAGATAAAAGCTTATTGCACATTATATATTGCAAATGTAGTACGTCATCTTGCTTTATGCACATACTGCAAACGCTATTACTGAACACAACCCAACGCAATGCAAGCTAGATTTTGCATCACTTCTTGAGGTAAATTATTGTCATTTGCTCTCTGACTGAAAGTAGCACAGTGATGTGGTTTCTCATTGCCGAGCTGAGTTTTATTTGAAACATTCATCCATAAATTGCAGGCTTTTACCCCCCAGTACAGTGGCATGTGTGCCAGGAGATTGTGCAATCAGGAACAGCTCACACAGAAATAACTTCAAATCATCCGTTCTCACACTAAGACAAACAATTCCTGTCGTTCCGCTGCGACCTAAAGCCATGCTTCAAATGCATCCAAAGGGCATTTCTCACCAGCCTAAAGATCATAAACACTTTTTTTAGTGCTGTTTGTATAGCTTCACCGAGACGCTTCATTTGGCAGGTTGACGCCGAACAGTAGATTACGTGACAAACTAAATCAGTGGTTGAAGAATGTGGCTGCGCAGAGGTCAGGGGTCAGTGAGTCCAAACTTTAATGGGACCCTGATAGTGATCGTCATTTAAAGGGTGATTTTTACCTCGAAACATTCGCACAGCAGCAGCACAACAAACATCACATCAATCACTGCTCTTCATGGGAACCAAAGACATGTTGTTTTCCTGTTTCTGCAGTAACGGTTCTCAGGGAGCAGAAAATATGTGTAAACACACTTCAGGACACAATGGCACGATCATGGGCACCAAAAAAACTATATACACTATACTGCCAAAAGTGTTGTGCCGCCTTTACACACACATGAGCTCCCCATTGTTAACCCGTGGGGTTTAATATGGAGTCGGCCCACCCTCTCTAACAGCTCCAGCTCTTCTGGGAAGGCTTTCCTCAAGGTTTAGGAGTGTGTTTATGGGAATTTTTGCCCATTCTTCTAGAAGCTCATTTGTGAGGTCAGGCACTGATGTTGGACGAGAAGGCCTGGCTCTCAGTCTCCGCTCTAATTCATCCCAAAGCTGTTCTATCGGGTTGAGCTCAGGACTCTGTGCAGGCCAGTCAAGTTCCTCCACACCAAACTCCTCATCCATGTCTTTATGGGCCAACGCTTTGTGCACTGGAGCGCAGTCATGCTGGGACAGGAAGGGGCCGTCCACAAACTGATCCCACAAAGTTGAGAGCATGAAATTGTCCAAAATGTCTTGGTGAAGCATTAAGAGTTCCTTTCACTGGAACAAAGGGGCCAAGCCCTGAAAAACAACCCCACCCCATAATCCCCTCTCCACCAAACTTTACACTTGGCACAATGCAGTCAGGCAAGTCCCGTTCTCCTGGCGACCGCCAAACCCAGACTCATCCATGGGATTGTCAGACTGAAGCGTGATTGGTCGCTCAGAGAACACGTCTCACTGCTCTAGAGTCCAGTGGCGGCTGCTTTACTCCACTGCATCCCACGCTTTGCATTGCTCTTGGTGATGTAAAGGCCTTTGCACATGTCAAAAAATAAATTCGACCTCACGTTGTGTCAATCAAGCTTGCACACTGCCTCCGAAACTTTCGTCCGTCAAAAATAAATTCTGAACAAGTTCGATTTTCTGCGTTTACGCATCCGTAAAAACGCATTTTGAGTCATTTTGACAACTCAGAGCCACCATACATATTATTGTATCAAAAAATACTACAGATATTATTATATTACAGCTATAATTAGCACACCAAGTCCCTGTAAACCTTGCGTGCGTTTGTGTGTGCGGATCCATACCTTAGACAGCTCTGGAAAAAAGACCACTTAACATTGAGAAATAAATGTTAATTTCTTCCAGAGCTGTATACTGCCAGTCTCTGTTCAGGAACAATTGATTGGTCGCTCAGAGAACACGTCTCACTGCTCTAGAGTCCAGTGGCGGCCGCTTTACTCCACTGCATCCCACGCTTTGCATTGCTCTTGGTGATGTAAGGCTTGGATGAGCTGCTCGGCTGTGGAAACCCATTCCATGAAGCTCTCTCCGCTGTTCTTGTGCTCATCTGAAGGCCACAGAAGTCTGGAGGTCTGGAGCGATTGACTCTGCAGAAAGTTGGTGACTTCTGCGCACTGTGACCCTCAGCATGCGCTGACCCCGCTCTGGGATTTAACTTCTGTAATGTTTTTGAATTTTGTGCTTACCATTATACAGAAGAGTAGCACTCTGTGATCTATGATAGTCATTTCTTCATTATATACATTGTGTGTAATGATGAATGAAATTGCTTATAATTGATTTTACAATTAAATGTTTTAATTTAGGTTTGACAAGCATTTAAAAAAAATCATTGTATGAATGTCTCAATTTAAACTGTGTTTGATCAAATTGAGTTGGACCAACTCAATTACATTTCATTGCATGAATTAGTTTTTTTGTTGAGTTGGGGCTACACATATTTATTGCCCTCAGTTAATGTAGCATGCAAAACAAACAAACAAAAACATTGCATTTCTCCTCTTCGTATAATAAACCAGGAAAATATTGTTGGTTCTTTGGCAAGTTGCTTTGGATAAAAGCGTCTGCTAAATGCAAATGTAAAAAAAAAAGTAAAGGCATTTAATCATCCACATTTTTCATTATTGTAATAGTAGTTTAGTAATCAGTTGACTTAACTAAAAAGAAGGAACCCTGTTGCCTTAAAATTAAGTAAATAAACTTCATATTAAATTTTTAAGTTCAGATAACTTAATTTTTTCAATTACACACAAAGTTAATTTACTTTATAATTTAAAGGAAACAAATTCTGTAATTCTCCAACAAAAATGTAAGGAGAAAACCGACTCTATTGGCAATGGCAACACTTCACAATAATCTCCAATTAGTTAAGTGAACTAACAATGAGCATAATAACATTTGTTTATTAATCTTTGTTAACATTAGTTGATAAAACACAGCTGTTCAGGAGCATTAGACACAGACTCATGTCTTACTGCGAACGATTCATCAATGACGTTATTCTAAAGAAAGTAAGAAAAGCAGTTTATGTGCTTGTACTCTAACTGAAGGAGGAAATAGTGCCATTTTGCATCTTTTCACACATTTGCAATACAATTGCATCAACAAAGTGTGCACTCTCCATTAATATGAGAAGAAAATGATGGTCTACTGATCGCACGAGTCGAGTTTTAACTCCAGAGGGTTTAAATGACTTACCAAGGATAGTCAAACATTTGCTTACAGCCAAACCGAGCATCATCCCAGCGAACAGGGAACGTTCTGATGAGGTTCTCTCAATGTTATGATCAAACGCTTGTGCAACATTCGTTCAAAGTTATCCGGTATTTCTTAATATTCTCAAATCGTTAGCATTTCGTTATAGAACATTTTTTTTTCTGAATCATGTTCTGTACGAGTGGGTGTGTGTGAAGACTCGATTTGTTTGACGTTCTGAAGTGTCCGCACTCGCGTTCTTCACCTCACACTTGAGGAACGTTAAGTGGTATCTCAACATCTTTCTGATGTGTTGACGGCCAAATTCCAATGTGTATTGGAGAAAAGCTCAGTTCGGTCGCCTGTGGCTCCGTGCTGAGACGACGAGCTGTAACTTCTGGTTTAAACGCTTGTAAACAGCGTTGAGGGAATGTGTGAGGGATCAGTGGAGCTCACACCAAAGGGTCATTTTCCAGCTAGAAGAGCAGGAATCAGCCTCAGGTAACGCACCAAATTTACAGCCGCGCTTCCATCTGGTCCAGGAATGTCAATCGTCTCATTTTAGGGCGGTAAATTCCCTCCGTAATTACAGTGTCACCAGCTCAAGCATGAAGGTGAACACAGCAATTTAGCAGGACCAGAGCAGATGAGGATTTTCTGTCACAACATAGGCTACTGTTCTGCACATGTTCATTAGGCGTGACATTGAGTCTGCTTTTGTGTTCAAACAACTACCATTGAAAGACAATTATTCAGTAATATTATTGATCTGACTACACTGACACTTTCAGATGAGAAGATAACTGAATTGACATTCAAGAGTAACGCTCAGAGAACACTTAAGACTCTTGAATGTTCTCTGAGCGTTACTTTATAATGTTAGTACAGTCAACTCATTGTCATGTTCAAGAACCCAATTTGAAATGATTCGAGCTTTGTGACATGGTGCATTATCCTGCTGGAAGTAGCCATCAGAGGATGGGCACATGGTGGTCATAAAGGGATGGACATGGTCAGAAACAATGCTCAGGTAGGCCGTGGCATTTAAACGATGCCCGATTGGCACTAAGGGGCCTAAAGTGTGCCAAGAAAACATCCCCCACACCATTACACCACCACCACCAGCCTGCACAGTGGGAACAAGGCATGATGGATCCATGTTCTCATTCTGTTATCGCCAAATTCTGACTCTCCCATCTGAATGTCTCAACAGAAATCGAGACTCATCAGACCAGGCCACATTTTCCAGTCTTCAACTGTCCAATTTTGGTGAGCTTGTGCAAATTGTCGCCTCTTTTTCCTAATTGTAGTGGAGATGAGTGGTACCCGGTGGGGTCTTCTGCTGGTGTAGCCCATCCGCCTCAAGGTTGTGTGTGTTGTGGCTTCACAAATGCTTTGCTGCATACCTCGGTTGTAACGAGTGGTTATTTCAGTCAAAGTTGCTCTTCTATCAGCTTGAATCAGTCGGCCCATTCTCCTCTGACCTCGAGCATCAACAAGGCATTTTCTCCCACAGGACTGCTGCATACTGGATGCTCTTCCCTTTTCACACCATTCTTTGTAAACCCTAGAAATGGTTGTGTGTGTAAATCCCAGTAACTGAGCAGATTGTGAAATACTCAGACCGGCCCGTCTGGCACCAACAACCATGCCACGCTCAAAACGGCTTAAATCACCTTTCTTTCCCATTCTGACATTCAGTTTGGAGTTCAGGAGATTGTCTTGGCCAGGACCCACACCCCTAAATGCACTGAAGAACTGTCGTGTGATTGGCTGATTAGATAATCGCATTAATGAGAAATTGAACACGTGTTCCTAATAATCCTTTAGGTGAGTGTACTTAGTAAAGGAGTAGGAGACTTTTATAAAGCAACTTTCAGTACTTTTAGTATGAGACTGATTCGTAAGTGCTGACTGAAGTGGGACTTAAGTGCTGTGAGCTAAGGACTACAATGATGTGAACCCAAAATGGCCGCCCTGAACCTCTGAATCAGCCAATAGTGAGCCTGCAAGGGTGACAGCATGACACAATTCAATCATTATTTAAGACATAATTATTTCAATATTTAAATTTATTTAGAATAATTAGTTTTTGCTTTGTGAAAAAAAATTACAAATAAGTACATGCATTTATTTCACACAATTTTAGAGTTTCAACACATTAATGAAATGGACAAATGTCATGCTATTTAAGTAATTAAGCTGATGAATCACATAATTAAAAATTTCACTCACAGCTGTATATAAATACTATATAGTATTTAGCTTTCCTATAGCTCAAACAGAATGGCGATAGCAACACCAAGGTCATGGGTTCGATTCCCAGGGAAAGCAAGAACTGACAAAAAAAAAAAAAGGTAAAATGTGTGCCTTGAATGCAATGTAAGTCGCTTTGGATAAAAGCGTCTGCCAAATGCATAAATGTAAATGTAAATATAAAGGAAAGACAAAAGTTGCAAAATGTTAAAAAATGGATGCAAAAAGAAAACCTAACATGTCCAAGGAAGAAAATCTTCTTCTAGTGCAGTCAGTCCTTAAATGGAAGGACGTGATAAGAGGAAAATTCAGTCCCACTTTAACAAGCAAGGACGAAAAATAAAAATATGCATAGCATCAGATTGTACTGACAGAACATGCAGCATTTCCTCGGACAAGACGTTCAGCAGAGGATTGTGAGAAAAGGTTGTACAATGTGTTGGCAACAACACGCAAGGAAATTGCAGCAGAAAGCATGCGAGCCACTGGTACATTTTATTTTAGCGTATTAAACCATTTTATATTAAATGATTGTCTCCATGTGGTCAAGAGCTGAGTGCTTGTCAAACCTGAGGGGGTCCTCCACGTAAACCTCTGTCTGAAATGGGCAAACACTGAAAAAAACCATTCAGGCCCTTTTAACACATTTAAATTCTGTCCACTTAAACATATCTAATGTCTCAAACTTAATTTAATTGTGTTCAATAACTGACTGGGCAGTGGATCTGTAGTTCCCAGCATGCTTTGCAAGCGACTGCATTAGGAGAGTACATTTAGGAATTTAAAGTGTTATTCTATCTGTTTATTCTTTATACACTCTAAAAAATGCTGGGTTAAAAACAACCCAAGTTGGGTTGAAACTGCACCGACCCAACAATTGGGTTGTTTTAACCCAATGGTTGAGTTGTTCTTACCCAGCAATTGGGTTGTCTTAAGCAACCCAAACATTTAACCCAACCACTGGGTTAAAACAACTCAACCATTGGGTTAAAACAACCCAATTGTTGGGTCGGTGCAGTTTCAACCCAACTTGGGTTGTTTTTAACCCAGCATTTTTTAGAGTGTATAATTGTTTTAGTTTACCTTTGTTCTTATCTTTGGTTATTATTATTATTTTGTATTATTATTATTATCTTTACAACTGTTTTAACTATGCTTGTTTTTAATTTTTTATTCGTCCACATGGTATTCTTTATTCTCATGCATATGTTAACACTTTTTCTATGTAAAGCACTTT
Source organism: Pseudorasbora parva (assembly GCF_024679245.1). Taxonomy (NCBI): domain Eukaryota; kingdom Metazoa; phylum Chordata; class Actinopteri; order Cypriniformes; family Gobionidae; genus Pseudorasbora; species Pseudorasbora parva. The sequence goes on from NC_090181.1 coordinate 1,831,420, forward strand.
GAATTGCCATTGGGTGTGAAATGTGCTGTACAAATAAACTCGCCTTGCCTGTTATGTGTTTTTCAGTAAAGGGAAAGATGTTTTTAGTTTATGTTCGTGTTTATTGTTATGTTGGACATTGAGGAGTAATTTTGTGGTCATTATGCCGAAGAGTGTTTAGTCTGTCATATACACAAATTAATTGGATGTAATTCCTGCTCTCAATTAAATTTGAGTTGGTCCTATTAGTTATTTTTGCATTTAATTTCTAAAAATATGCTTTTTTAAATGTTATTTAAAAGTTTTAAAGGTAAATTAAATTGATAAATGTGTTCACCTAAAAGTTTATTATGTAAGGCGAACACATTTATCAATTTAATTTTTAAATTGAACAAAACATTAAATGCACATATAAATATTATGTAACAGTGACAAATCCATATGGTTTGTATTAACGCAAATACAATTTGTCAGCTTTACTTGAATATCTTTTATTCATATAACAAAATTGCTCAATATAATTGTGTGCAACCACTTGACACATCTTTTTTAAGTAAATTCAACAAGTAATTTTTTGAGTGTATGTATTGTTAGGGGTTACCAGTTTATGACCCAGGACCGGTAGTGAAGAAATGAAGACAGAGTCAGGATTGCAATTAATTAAAAGAAAAATGTACTTAAGAATAGTTTGCAGTTTCAAAAGCAGAAGCCAGCTTCAAGTCTCACAAGGAGTTCGTAGGCCGCGCTCCCTCTCTCACCGTCTCGTTGCCTCGCCCTATCGTACATACAATTGCCCAACAGTTATACCGTTTTCAAGGTCTTATCCACGTCATTACTGCGATGTGGATGCTTCTGATTGGCTCAGAGACAATGCACAGTCATGGTAAATTTCCACTCAAGTCAGTTAATCTGATGCACGTTTCCACTGACGTGTCACTTGTTGACGCTTTCACCCTAGAATCAGGCCCGTAGTGACCTTCCAGATCTGGAGCAGAGCCAGCTTACCCAGAACAACAAGTCCACCCATCTCTTAGGGTGCCCATTGAACACCATTCTCAACACTGATCTGTAGCACAGAATATTGCGCACACACACAGATACACAGTCTCTCCAAGGTTGGAGCTGATTAAGCTCCAGTTCTAACCAGTTCTAACCAAAACATACTGATAACATGTGCTTTCTTTCAGTGAGAGGGACACACACTAGTACAGGCAATATTCATCTTGAGTCTTTAGTGTTTCAGTAAAAGGAAATATAAAAGGAATAAAATATAATAAATTGAATGAAAGATAAATCCATATTTCACATCTGGAAGCCGGGCTAAGTGAGCAAACGCTGTTACTGCACTCCTGACATGTTAGGGGTGTGTGATACCTCCAAAATCCACACACACGACCTTGTTGCCAGTGTTTAGTGACACATCACACATCTCTAGGCCAGACCCTCAGTCACTCCTCAGAGACCAAATACACACTTTAGAAAACAAGAGACTAAAAGCAAAATCATAACTGGATAGAATCATTATAATAATATAGGAAGGTAAATATTGATTAAGGTTTGATTATGAAGTTAAGTAGGATATAAATATCTATAGGTATATTGAAGCGGCAGTGGATCCCCTTCAGTATATTCTGGATTTCATGATAATCAGCCACCGTGGGTCAAAAGAAAACCGCACTGGCGGAGGAAGAAGCGATCGCTACTGCTGCTGGATTAGTCCAACAGCAGAATAAAAGACAAGTTCAGTCCAACATTATCCAGCACTGAGAAAGAGGATGCACTCAAAAAAATGACTTGTTGAATTTACTTTAAATATATGTGGTCAGTGGTTCCTCACACAACTATACTGAGGAATTTTTACAAAAAACAATTTATTTATATGAACAAAAAAATTCAAGTAAAGCGCAGAATTTCTTTGAGTAAATACAAACCATTTCAGTTTGTCACTGTTACATCATATTTATATGTGCCGTTTACTTAATGATGTTATGTTAAAATGATAAAAGTTTATTATGTAAGGTGATCAATGTTATCAATTTAATTTGCCTTAAAATAATTAAATAACAACAAGCATATTTTTACAAATAAAAATGCAAAATTAACTCATTGGACAAACTAAAAATATTTAATTGAGAGCCGGAATTCATCTAATTAATTAGTATAAGTGCTCTAAACACACACACACACGTATGGAAGTAAAACTGTGCCACTGGATTTTGAATTCTAATTTTTAGCACTGAATTTTTTTACATCGAATTTTTAACACTGAATTTTATTTTGCATCTAAATCAGACTTTGAATTTTAAAAGCCATCGAATTTCTAGCTCTGTTTTTTTTTGACTATGACATTTTTTCAATGTTTTAAAAAAATTCAGTGTAAAAAGAAATTCAACGTCTCAAAAAATTCAGTGTAAAAAAATTCAACGTCTCAAAAGATTCAGTGTAAAATAATTCAACGTCTCAAAAAATTCAGTGTAAAATAATTCAACGTCTCAAAAAATTCAGTGTAAAAATATTCAGAGTCAACATCCGGGTAACCAAGGAGAAGCAATCGATCCCTGTATCAAATCATCCAACATCCAGCCAATCATTTACGCTCCATTGGTCATGTGATGCTGAAACAGGAAGGCGGGGAACAGGGCCGTTTCTAGCCTTTCTGGCACCCTAGGCGAGATTCATATGTTGCACCCCCCCCCCCCCCCCCCTTTTTTTTTTTTTTTTACTTCAACTTATTAAGTAAATATGACTTCCTTATTTCATGGGCATATTGTACATGCATTAATCGAATAATGTAGCTAGGTTTATTATCTCTGAGATCACAGATGTTGGGGGGTTCGGGGGCATGCTCCCCCGAGAAAAATTTGATTTCTATGATCTACATATGTGTATTTTAAGATGTTCTGAAGGCCAAAAAATTAGATAACAATAGCTTGAAAACCATGTCACTCGGCGCCGCTGCGGATTGAAGAACACAGTGACACAAAGACTAAAAGACGGGACGAAGCAGTAGCCGAAGCCTTGCGCCAGTTTCATGTTTTAAAGGTTAATCACATATTTTTTTTAGGGGGGGCTGATGCATAAGTTCATAAAAAAGGGCCTAGTGACGCCCATGGTTATGACAGTATTAGCCTACTTGATCAATTTACACTAAACAGCTATCTCTGATGTAAAAAAAAAAATTATTAAAATTAACTGCTATAATGTTCTGCACCTGAAATGAGCATGGCGTGTGGTCCGTCCAGTAGGCCTACTAATATTCAGTGTAATGTTTTGCTCAACATTATGATAGAGGGACCAGCTTAGTAGAGAACAAGTAACCAATAAGTAGGCTATACCTGTATATTTCGCTTTCTTTTTACGATACTGAGCCCCTGATGGCTTTGACCTTTTCATGATGATGAAATGAAACTAAAGCACGCTGTAACGAGTAGAAATATAGTGTGGCCCCTTTAAGAGTTGCGAGCGCTCCCTGCAAACGAAGTCTGCATTTTGTGAATGTGCGCACTGAGTCTTGAGCTCCCATGTGTGGGGATTATTTTCTGTTTTCTGTTGCTAACAGTTATTTTGTTTTATTAAGTAATGCTGTGGATGGAAAGGGAGTTTGTGATGAGAGTTCAGCGGGGAATAAAGTGCGATCTGTTTGATGTTAATCGCCTCCGTGTTTGCATCCACTACAGTTACATTAAGTGAGCTATCCGCATTTTTCACTCGGACACAAGCGTTACAACGCCACGGATGACGACGTTCCCTGCCGCCCTCTACATGATCTCATTTCATTACAGCAGCTCCACTATCACCATGGCGACTTCACTCCAATAATCGCAACTAATCATAATGCCTTGAAATAGAAAAAGTACGAAATATTAATAATAAAATATATATGAAATAACTAAAAAATCTTGTTGGGGCGGGGGCTCATTGACGCCCCCCAGCTGTTGGCGCCCTAGGCGACCGCCTAGTTTGCCTATGACTAGAAACGGCACTGGCGGGGAAGTTCACTTCAGGTGAGCTCCAGAGCTCAGCAGCATGGCTCAGAACACACACGATGGCGCTTCGGTGAGTTTACTCATGACCAATGGAGCGTAAATGATTGGCTGGATGTTGGATGATTTGATACAGGGATCGATTGCTTCTCCTTGGTTACCCGGATGTTGACTCTGAATATTTTTACACTGAATTTTTTGAGACGTTGAATTATTTTACACTGAATTTTTTGAGACGTTGAATTATTTTACACTGAATCTTTTGAGACGTTGAATTTTTTTACACTGAATTTTTTGAGACGTTGAATTTCTTTTTACACTGAATTTTTTTAAAACATTGAAAAAATGTCATAGTCAAAAAAAAACAGAGCTAGAAATTCGATGGCTTTTAAAATTCAAAGTCTGATTTAGATGCAAAATAAAATTCAGTGTTAAAAATTCGATGTAAAAAAATTCAGTGCTAAAAATTAGAATTCAAAATCCAGTGGCACAGTTTTACTTCCATACACACACACACACACACACACACACACACACACACACACATGTTTGTTTTTGTGAATTGTGGGGACATTCCATAGGCGTAATGTGTTTTATACTGTACAAACCGTATTGTCTATCCCCTTACACTGCCCCTAAACCTACCCATCACACACACACACACACACACACACACACACACACACACACACACACGTGCCCGAATAATTTTTTTGAGTGCTGCTCTGTCTAAACGAACCCGTTTGATTAACTGCTAATCGTCAAACATTTCAAACACATTCTTCCTCTTCTAAAACACGTGTTAGAGAGACCTCTCGAGCTGTCTTTAATAACTGGGAGAGTAAGAGAGATTCTTAGCTTTAACAAATTTGATAACTTGCTTTAATATTTAAGTTTGAAACTACACCCTTTAAGAATAAAGGTGCCAGGAAGAACCGAAATGGGTTTCTCAGTGATGCCAAGAACCGCTTTTGGTTCCCCTAAGAAGCGTTTTGTGAAAGGTTCTCTAAAGCAGCATTTTATAGTTTAAAGAACCTTCAGTGCAATGGAAAGGTTAAAGGTTCTTCATGGAGCCACACACCCTGCCAAAGAACCAAGCCTTAAGAGCCTTTATTTTTAAGAGTGTAGGAATAAATGCCATGAATTCTCAGCACTTTAGACTAAAATGGCACTTTAAGAAACTACAGGCCCAAATGTATGCAAATGAGTGCATATTTAAATAGATAATGCCACATTTGCAGATTCAAGCAACACACTTTATCAAATATAATACTTTCTCAATGCACTATGATTAATGAAGTGTCTCGTCCTTGTGTGTGTGTGTGTGTGTGTGTGTGTGTGTGTGTGTGTCGCCCCCTGCTGGATCCTCAGTGCAGGTGCACGATCACAGAAGCTCACTGACTGACTGCAGACTCACGCTTTGGGAAGTTTATACTTCAAAATCCACACACTAAGACAACAAACTGTCCAACAAACTGATATTTAAGGTTTTGCCACAACATACTGTAGTGAAAAATCATTCAAAGCTAAATCTGACTTAAATATGTCCTTAATTACCTGGATCCACAGAAAAAGCGTAAGCCTCTTCTCAGACTAAAATACAAGTTTGAGGTTTAACCTTAAATTTAAAAAAGAGTAACTTAAACTGGGATATCTAAAAATATCTTGGTTGGGGGTTAATGTCTAATGCTGTGTCCTGCACTCTGCCTCATTCACACCGTTAAAGAGCTGAAGTTCAGAAAGTGTGCTGGCCGTATGACGGAGTATTTCTGTTCCCAATGCATCCCGTAAGGATTTAGACAAGTTTCAGAAAGTTTTTTTTCGAGTATCGCCCTGTATGACATCATTAATGGTGGAATTCCTTATATGGACACTTCTCCTGGATGAACACACACACACACACACACGCACGAATACACATGCACACGCGCACACAAGCACGCACACACACACGCACGGACGCACGCACACACACACAGCCCCTAAACCTACCCATCACAGGAAATATTCTGCATTTTTACTTTCTCATAAAAACTCCTCCTGTGTGATTTATAAGCCTTTTGTAAAGTGGGGCCATGGGTAATGTCCTCATATTTCACCCTCTCCTGTAATACCTGTGTCATACCCATGGCATTATACACATTTGTGTCCTCATATGTCACAAAAACATGCCCACACACACACACACAAACAGAGCAAGAGTGTGTCCATCAACGAGCTTTGTTCGGGTTACGGTAGCTATCGGCGGCGCTGGCGTTGTGCGTTTAGACACAATATCAACAATGTCACTAAAGAAGTGTGTGTGTGTGTGTGTGTGAGGGAAAGATCACCTTGTTCAGTTTCCCAAATAACCCAGCGTTAAGGGAACAGTGGAGTTTGTGTTTCCGGAGTTCTGCGAGTGTGTGTGTGTGTGTGTGTGTTCCCAGTCATGAGTGGGAACCACAGGCGGTGAGTGAAACTGCATCAAATGTGTGTTTTGTTGGCAATCGGTGCGTAAGAGCATATAATGTGTACAACACCAATGTATAGTGAATC